>NC_091118.1:130739240-130789240 GCF_040183065.1 Periplaneta americana | reverse complement strand
CGGGAACATCAAGCCTGCCACCAGACAAAAGATGAAATGCAGTAGATGGAAATTTAGTAGGAGATATCGTAAATAATAATAATAATAATAATAATAATAATAATAATAATAATAATAATAGATTGCAGAAACAGCACATGTCACTATTTGTGGCGAAATGAGTTTATTCGAGTTCCATGGACTGTTGATATAGGGCTATCAATCCATGTCGGTCAGCGCGTCTGGCCGCGAAACCAGGTGGCCCGGGTTCGAATCCCGGTCGGGGCAAATTACCTGGTTGAGGTTTTTTCCGGGGTTTTCCCCTCAACCCAATACGAGAAAATGCTGGGTAACTTTCGGTGCTGGGCCCCGGACTCATTTCACAGGCATTATCACCTTCATCTCATTCAGACGCTAAATAACATAGATGTTGATACAGCGTCGTAAAATAACCCAATAAAATAAAATAAATAAATCATTCCATGTAGAAACCACATATGTCAGTATAGCCGTCTCACATTTGGAGATCTGTGAAATCCTGGAAGCGCGCAGAAACAACTCATGTCAAAGACATGTGCCGACACATTGGTTCCGATTCCAGACGGCAGACATCTACGACACAAGGATATAAAAATTGACCCCACGGAATGACAAATGTCTCAATTCTGGTGGGGAATACGTTGAAAAATAATTCAACAACTGCTATATCTGTTCCAATAAAACTTTCCATGAAATGTTGTTCTCTTTCTGTAAACGGTCCCAGGGAAACTTATTTTTTTACGGTCTTCGTAATTGCACTCGAGTGGTCAAAATTTGTGTAAACACTTCTTTTGACATTATTAAAATGATGGAAGAAAAAATATTAATTTTTTATCTGCCCCCATCAGAATATTTGCTTGTAAGCACAAAGGAGACTACCATAATATGTACCTTCTTCATTGGCATATCCAGACAAAATCGTGCCAATTCAAAGAGAGAAGCTTGACGATATATGCAAACTAATGCGTTACATACCACATGAATATCAAGAATTTTACAATAATATTCTTCAGTGGCCTATTGTGGAAAAATAAATTCATTTATATGCTGAACTTATGTATTAAGTACACAGTAGGCCTTTGCATATATTATATCCCCAATTTGACAAATAAACTTCAGTTGAACTGAAATTATTATACAATAATTTTGATTCCTTGCAGAAACAGCACATGTCAAGCTAATACATATTGATTTATTTCATTAACAATTCATTAGATTCCAATAAATTTGGTATAAAACGACACATCTATTAGGCTTCTGTCTGAAGAAGCAAGTAGGCCTACTATAACCAATGATGTGGTCTACCACCAGTAATACCGTTTTTTATGTCTACTGAAAAATTTAGTTTTCATGACATGTGCTGTTTCTGCAATCTCCGATTCAATTGTGGTAGTGGGAACAAACGATAACATTACAACGAAAGTTATACGCTCATCTCAATCGTGTCAATTCGGGAGAAAGGAAGTCGTCAGCTAATTGCGAGTGACTCACGTATTATCCATGGAAATTGGTAGGGTTGTAATTCAATCACAAACTGATGACAAGACAACAAACCTATAACAGCGACTTCCTTCCGATACTGTTCGTTCCTTAGCTGCATAGTAACTTAGACTAACAACTCCCTAGTGCCATTACCTTTCCCTCTCTTCTTCGGAGTTTACACTGTCTTATGGCTCACGTGGTCCTTTCCTTGACATCGTCTTTCAATGAGCACTCTACTGAACATGGACATTTTATTCTTTTCTTCACTGTACCATTCACTCATTACGATTGTATTCATAATTCATTTCTTAAATTCCGAATTATCATTTTCTTAATGCTTTTCTTATGAACACTGAAGTAGCCTAATCGAAGAAAAACTATTAACCGCTATGTTTACAATAAACTTCGCAGGAAATGATAATGATCGAATCACGGTGTCTTTCTTGAAAAGCCGATTGCTGATAGATCTATAATGGCCAAGACTGAATGGGACTGAATGGTATACACAATAGCAGATGACTTTAAATGTTCCACTTCTTAAGTCACTATCTCTGAAAGATCTTAGGCCCCACTTGGAATTCGGGACTTCAGACCTATCAGCAGACTCACAGTGATATTCTTGTAAAGTACGGTTATCACGATGGTTTATTAACGCTTATCTGTCTATGACTATCACTGTACAGACCGATTATTTAGACCTGACAGCTCGGCGACGCGAAAGAGGGGAAATAATAGGAGTTGTGGGGAGAGCTCCGGAGTGGACATAACATCGAGCGGTCAATAAATAAATGCAGTACAGCTTAACTGTACTGGAAACACACCGCTCTATCGCACGTCGTGACATCCGATCACTCTGAATGCAAGCCACTGTCTAACCCGAACACCCTTTGGCGTAGCTTAATGGACTCGCCTGACCCAGGCGCACATTGTCGGCGACTGTCAGGACTACATAATCGTACTGTACATGAGGCACTATAGGACAAGTAACCAACAAATGTTCAAGTCAATAAAGACAAAACTCAAAAGAGTCCCGTCAAATTTCTAATGTACACACAGCAAGCTTATTCCTTTCCTCTCTCAATTTTTCTCCGCTTTCTTCATATCCTTCTTCCTCTTCTCTTTCCTTCCATTTCTACTTTTTTACCTTCCTACTTTCGCTGTCTTCTTACTTCTTTATGTCTTCCAATCTTTGTCTCCTGTTCCTTCTCTCGTCTTCTTTCCCCCTCTTTCCTTCCTCCCAACCCTCTATTATTCGTTTCTTCCCGGTCTCCTTCTTTCCTTCCTTCCCTCACTTATTTGTTTCTTCCCTGCTTCCTTTCCTTCTCTCACTTTCTTTCCGATCTCCTTCATTTCTTCACTGTTTCCTTCGTTTCTTCCTTGTCGTCATCGTTTCTTCCCATTATCCTTTCTTTCTTCGTCTGGCTTCTTTGTTTCTTCACTATTTTCTTCGTTTCTTTTCTGTCTTTTCTGTGTCTGCCTTGTCTCTTTCGTTTCTTCTCTGTCGCCATCGCTTCTTTCCTCTCTACTTCCTTAGATTATTCCCTGTCTCCTTCGTTTCTTCCCTGTCTCATTCGATTATTTTGTCTCTTACATTATACGCTGTCTCCTTCATTTCTTCCCTCTCATACGAATATTCCTTGTCTTCGTACATTATATGCTCTCTCCTTAGATTATTCTCTCTCTTCTTTCCTTCGTTTCCTTCGATTATTTCTTGTCTCCGTTTCTTCCCTGTCTCTTTCATTTCTTTCCCATCTCCTTTTTTTTACTGTCTCGTTCTTCGATTAATCCCTGTCATCGTTTCTTTCCTCTCTTCTTCCTTCTTTCTCTGGCCTCTTCATTTCTTTACTGTATCCTTCGTTTCTTCCGTGACTGCTTCTCTTTTTTCTGTCTTCTTCCTTCTCTGCCACCTTCGTTTCTTTCATGTCTCCAAGTTTATTCCCCGTCTCCTTTCTCCCTCCATTTCAAAACTTGTTCGTTTCTTCCCTAACTTCTTTCTTTCCTGCGTTCTTCTTTTCCAACTTATCTTCTTCGTTCCTTGTCTCCTCTTCGTTCGTGTTCTTTCCTTCCTTGCGTCCTCTCTTCTCTGTATTTTTTTCTTTTTGTATTCTTCCTTTTCTGTCTTCGTTTCTGCCTTGTTTTCTTTCTTCCTTGCCTCCTTACTTCATCCCTTGTGTCATAATTCTCCATCGTCTTCTTTCTTCCTCTTCTGAATTCAATTCTCCTTTTTAATCCTCCTTCATTTCTTTTTCTCTTTTTCAATTCTTAATTCTTCCGTACATACGTTTCATTCTATCTTACGTTCACGTTTCAGGTTTCCTTCAATTGTCATTTCTCACTTTTCCCTTCTTTTTAAACCTACTTTCATTTCTTAATTTACTTTTTATTTTATTTCACTTTATAGCTGTCAGATTTTAACCTCTTGCTCTTTAGGGACATTTTAATATATCTCTAACGCCTAACAAACAGATGCCACGACCCTCATGATACGGGTTGCTACGACACCGGCTCACTTCATTTAGATCGAACAAAATCCATTGAAGCCTACGACGCGACAATGATACGTCTTAACAGTTGTTCAAGAGTTTCATATCATTAACTTTATTATTTTTCGAGAAGTGGTGCACAATATCTAAGGTGCAGACTTGTGGCTTCAGAACTTTGCATTGAGGGGTGAAACCGTTGGGCATTGTTTAAATAAGTATTTAAGTTATATATTGTGTCTTAGGTAAAAGACAAGCTTATTCCATGTCAAGAAACAGACTGTGATCAATATTGCAACAAAAAATGAAGTCTAATAACAAAATAACAATGAATGATATTACGTTGATAATTAGAATGGTTGGGGAAGATATTTAACGAGAAGTGAAGATGTCAGATTGGCGCTCAGAGAGCCGCGTGGTGGCGAATGTGGAACTACACGTGGCGACATCTGCCGCTCGCTACCCGCAGGCAAGGAATTATTTATCGATCCTCACTACAAAACTCAAGTCGCGCGGGAAAACAGAGAACGGGAGTAAAGAGGGGAGAGAGATGCTGAATTCAGTGCTATAAAAGAAAATAAAAATAAAAAAAGACAAGTTGGGGTGGATAGAGATTGCTGGTGGGGGAACACCCCCCCCCACCCATTCTAGTTCACATTTCAAGACCATGCTGTAACTCTCACCATGGGAGCGGACCATGTAGTTCCGCAGCATCCCGCTGAGCGGCGCCTCTTGTCACCATTCACAAGGCTCGGATTTCTTGTGGCCTTGCAACTGCTGTGCGTACGTGTCATCTATTTAACGCACTCTGCAACATGCGGCGACTCGCTAAATGAAATGATTTCACGCATCTGAACAGTTTCTACAGTTATCAGTCACTGCTTGGTCTGACACCTTTCACACTTTGAAGTGCTTTGTTATTTATAACTCCACAGAGCATCACTTCAAACAAGTTTCAACTTTTCAACTCTATAAGCGTAATTGTTGCATTGTCTCCAAGTATAATTGCTTACAAACTATTAATGTTTTTATCGAGAGCAATAGAGAACTGGTAATGACACATCACAATAATAATTTATTACCATCATGATCCTTCACGAATATTAGAACAAACGGTCAATTACATGACGTATTTTCAGAGATCCTCCTAATCTTCTTCCTCTCGGTCGGCAGGACAAAATTCATACAAATAATCTGAAGTCATTCATTTCTTGTAATACAAGTATGATGTAGGCCTATCCATTATTTTATGCTTGAATTTTTTTAATTTATTTAATTTTCTCCAAAGTCAATATCATTTTCAATGCCAGTGTCTATTCGTGGTATACTTTAAAGTTAGTTGCAATTAATTTATATCTATGAATTTTAGAATCTTCCTTTGATGTCAGAACAGGTTAAAGGGCCTAATCTTTATACAAAAAGAAGGATGTGTACATTCTGAAAACGAAATTCAGACTATTCGAATAACGGCAAATTATTCTTCAAGAATATTAGAATAAGCGGTCAACTTTTGCAAACAAGCATCTTTAATAATACATTATGCAACGAGCCTATAATGATAGTAATTAAGAAGCGAGTATGGATGTTTATGAAACGAGCGCAAGCGAGTTTCATAATTTTCATACGAGCTTCTTAATTACCATTATAGGCGAGTTTCATACGACTTTTTATGCTCGACCATATTTCTAACTTGAAATTATTCAGATGTATACATTTTATTTGTATCTGACAAGATCGGAACTGACCTTGTTCTAGGTCGTGAATTGTTAGATGTGAGCAGACGCGAAAGTATTGATTTTTTCCGAGGAACAATAATGTCATTGACCTTGATGTAATCCCGTTAAACTTGATATAATCTTGATTATTGAATTCGACATTGAAAAACGAGATGACAAATTGAATTTATTTGAATATTATTTACAATTAACGCTAATTATTATAGTAACAGAACATAACCTTCTGCGACAGTATTGGATTTTCAGCCTCCGTGACTTTTCGCTAATTCTCTTTCGATTGCATATCCGAGAATAATCGATACTTGCAGTTTTATAACGGTACAAAGCTGACTTGTCATTGGCTGAACACCTCTAAGCTGAGTTGTCATTGGCTGAACACCTGTACTTTAATGAGTAGGTGTACTTTAATGACATGCATTAAAGGACTGCTACCAGGTGTATAATTACTACATTTCGGCATGGTAGAGCATAAACATTTTTAAAGGTCTTCCTAATCTTCTTCTTGGTCGGGAGTCCAAAATTTGTACAAATAAAATGCAGTTATTTATTTCTTGTAACAAATAACCATATATGCTTAGATTTATTTATTTAATTTTCTTCAAAATTAATACTATTTTCAGTTCCTACCAGTACAGTGGCAGTACGTGGTATATTTTATAGGTAGTTTCAGACATCCATAAAGTTCACAACTTCTTACGATGTCAAAAAGGCCAAAGAGTCTAATCCCTGAAATACACGGCGAGAAATAAATTTTACATTCAGAAAATGACATTCAAATCATTCGAATAATGACAAACTAAAAGCCCTGCAATTGCACAAAAAAATTTAATATTCATTTAACTCCGACAAAAAGAAATAAGTAATAAAATGTGAGAAAGAGTGTTCCTTTTTACAATGATATTACGAAGAAAACGTAACTACGTACAGGATTAGCTGTTTTTATAGTCATTAAACAACCGAACTACCAAATAATGCTGTGCATATATTAAACATCAGCCTTGAAAACACTTATTTCTACGTGAAAATGAAGTCAAATTTACGTTCACTGCTATAAGAGAACTTATCAATAACTTCCTGATTGAAATTGGACATGGTCAGAAAAAAAGTATTTTTTTCACTGTAAGCCTAGATCATATATGTAACAGATATGTCGGGGTTATAGGCTTTGAGGTTAACAACTTTTGTCAGGTTTACTACGCTGCCATCTAGTGGTTACATAAGGAGTCACGTCATAATAACCATTTGAATTGCATTAGCGACTGTGCTGCCATCTCGTGTTCGTTTACGGCGGACGGGTGGCGATCCTGGCGGTTGTTCTCTTCAAAGTGCTGCCGATTTTAACGTAGCGAGGAGTTATCTGTTACATATATGATCTAGGCTGTAAGTAAGTTGCTATCAATGCCAAAAGTCTCTTTTGTTAGGCCTACATTTTATTTTTATAGTATTCTGTATGTTTAAAGCTGGAATGGATCATCCTAAATTTTTAATTTCCAACTTATCTTCTGCAGAATGCAAACTAAAAGATTTTAACAACAAACTGAACACTGAATTCATGTTGATAATGCATTAGTTGAGTCACTGTCGAGTTTAAACACAAAGCACTAACAAGAACGGTATTCACGTGATTGCAAGATTGCAACCAGTGTCCACAATACATAGCTTAACGTCTCCGTTTTTAGAATATCTACAGTAGATGCGCGCGCACAATATACGAATGAGAATTCCGATAGTCTATTAAGTTTCACAGGAATTGTCGCACATCTCTAAGCTCAATGCAATCTACAAGTAATTGTGTCGCTGTTGAGCATAACTTTAAACTAATCGCTGCTGAAAGAATTAATTAAAATACTATTGGAAGAAGTAACAATTCAATCTCGATTCAATTAAAAGATATATTTATGTAAAGATGCAAGCAGTTCAGAAACCGCCATTCCCATCCAATTATTCAATACCTTTATGATCTAAGTAAGTAGGCTATATTAAGCCTATGTCTCAAAGCTACATTTTCAGCTGAAGTGAATTAGATAGTTGTTTAAAAAGGCGGATGTGTCGTCAGAAGTCATGATCCAAAGCTACATAGTGCATAGCAATCAATTCCATAGTAATTAGTAAACGAACATTTTTACTTGCCTGATGACTTGTACACTAAACAAACATGGATACTTCATTAGAAATTGGGGTTATGAAATCTGAAGATGCTTTGGATGTAACATAATGTAAATATAATATAAAATAACAGGTTAATTTTGAACACTGACATTGTTAGTACCTTCTTTACAATATTTTAAACATTATTGTTATGCCTTCATCTTTTCCACATAACTCGTAATGAAACTATATTAGGACACTGCATTCTTAATTCAGTGCTGCAACGTGATGTCATGATTTTTAGAAAAATAGTCTATGAAGAAGGCTGTGTTTCAAGCATACAGCTCCAAAGCTCTATAGTGTGTAGTTTTGTAGTTTACAAGTCACTTAGTTGCTATTCACTAGTGTGAAGTACGGACTTGAGCTTTGAGACACGGCCTAAGTTGCTGTTCTCAAGAAATCTCACTCCAGATATGTTTTATGTTGACTATTACACTCTTACTACGTCATACTACTTTTGACCAATAAAACGGTAAGAAAGGACGTATTTCAACCAATCATGGCTGCTTATCGCACAATTTTATCGCGTCCCTAGCATTTGTTTAATTTTATCGCGTCCCTAGCATTTGTTTCTTTGTTTGCCAACATTTCACACTGCGCTGGTCTGGACGTCAAATATATATATATAATTACAAACCACTCCAGTCGATGCACAGCACTTTCAAATATGACTCGCATTGGCATTCAAGAACAAGAATTAATAAAAATCACTGATCATACCTATGCATCTTCTGAAATCCTATTTACAAATAAATGAAGAGCACCATTCGGAAATCCTGAATAAGTTGAATATACCATGTAGGCCTAAATCAACAAGTTCCACTTCTATTACGCACACGTCCAATATAACATCAATTGAACCGCCAACCACATTCAAATTTGAAAATTATACATTCAATAATTATTCCTTTTAAAATTATTCATGTCTATTTTTTATGTCATCGTCGTTAATTAAAACTTTTCTAACACTTGTGTATATTAGTTAGGTTATGTTATAGCTTCTTCTATATGATATTATAGATAGTCACGTATCAGAGATTGTTTAATATTAAGATTTATTGAAAATCATCTGTCAAGTGACGTTGATTACTGGGATTCGGATAATTGAAGTGGAATGCAACTGTTTTAATAAAAATGAAACTGAATCAACAAAGCCTTCTTGACTAGTAACATTGCCATCGTGTATAGATCGAGAACTTCTCGACGAGAAGGCATTGCTAGTAATCATAACTCACTACTGCCATCTAGCATGCATCTAGCGTAGTATTTGTAATGTTGAGATGATACAATAATACATTTGACGACAGTTGTATTTTCGTAAGTCAATTAATATTTTAT
Source organism: Periplaneta americana (assembly GCF_040183065.1). NCBI lineage: Eukaryota > Metazoa > Arthropoda > Insecta > Blattodea > Blattidae > Periplaneta > Periplaneta americana. Next base: position 130,780,038 of record NC_091118.1, on the reverse strand, counting down.
TGTGTTGGAGTACTTCGTTACTTCTAGTCTTTATATACTTTCTTCTAATCGTGTAATAGTCAATTAAATCCCACTCGAGTTTTGATTTTCTCTAGATAAATCAAAACGTCTAGTGAGATTACTGTTGATAAAAATTAATTATTGTCCAAATCATCAATATGGCTTCAGAAATAAGTTATCTACGGATGACGCAATAATTGAAGTTACTAGTAGAAATATGCAGGAGTTTGATAACGGTTTTAAATGTTTAGGAATTTTATTAGATTTAAGGAAAGCCTTTGGCACGGTTAACCATCGTTTACTTCTGGACAAATGATATGATATAGGAGTCATAGGTATTGCTCATAAGTTATTTCAATCATACTTAAACATAAGAAATCAGGTAACCAAAATTGATGACAATTTCAGTGAAAATAAAAAAATAATGATATTGGTGTCCCACAGGAAACAATTTTAGGTCTTATTATATTTTTAATATATAGGGTATTTCAAAAGCCAGTTCAAACATTAAACCGCTATAAATATTATAATATTTGAGATGGGAAAAAACAAAAACATCACAGTGTTGTGCAAACAACGGAGTTTACAAAACATTGGGAAGATGTCCGCCGTTCTCTTCTTCAACGTAAAGCATTCTGTCTGCGACACCATGCACAGCATTTTGCGATAATATCTTGGAATATTGGCAATTTCTCATGAGATGGCATTATTCAGTTACAGTAGGGTTGTTGGATGTGTCAGGAAAACTCGTTCTTTAAAGTTTAAGGTAACCCCACAACCAAAAGTCGGCCGGACTGAAATCTGGAGATTGCGGAGGCCACATTGTTGGAAAGTGCATACAGATGACACGATCGCCAAACATCTGCGTAATTAATTGTTTTGCAGGGATAAAGATGTGGGGTGGAGCGCCATCTTGCATGAAGATTATGTTTTCCATATCGTAATTCCTCACTCTAGGGATGACGAAGTTCTGTAACGTGCTGTAGTAGCGCTCCCCGTTTACTGTAACAGTCTGTCTTATTCCATTATTGTCCACACCTGTGGAGTAACAGTTAGCGCGTCTGGCAGCGAAACCAGGTGGTCCGGGTTCGATTCCCGGTCGGGGCAAGTTACCTGATTTTTCCCGGGTTTTCGGTGTTGGACCTTGGACTCATTTCACCGGCATTATCACCTTCATCTCATTCAGACGCTAAATAATCTAAGATATTCATAAAGCGTCGTAAAATAACCTACTAAAAATTAATGATGGAGTTAACACGCGTAATTGAGGTTCGTTTTCCTTCCAAAGTCATCAGTAGGCACTTTCCGACAATGTGGCCTCCGCGATCTCCAGATTTCAATCCGATCGACTTTAGGTTGTGGGTTTACCTTAAAGAACGAGTTTCCCTGACACATCCAACGACCCTCTGTAACTGAAAGATGCTATCTCGCAAGAAATTGTCAATATTCCAAGCCATTATGTGCAAAATGCTGTCCTTGGTGTCGCAGATAGAATGTTGTACGTTGAACAAGAGAACGGCGGACTTCTTCCCAATGTTTTGTAAACCCCATTGTTTGCCGAACACTGTGATGTTTTTGTTTTCTCCCTATTTCAAATATTATAATATTTATAGCGGTTTAATGTTTGAACTGACTTATAGGCCTATAGCTATTAATGATTTATTAAACATTTATTTGAAAGTACATAATGGCTCCTGCTATTCTTACGCTGATGATACAGTGGTGATTTTCAGTGGTTTGACTTGGGAGGACACTTATAAATTTGATAAAAAAATGGCTTGATGCTAATCTTATTTTTCTTATCATAGGCCTAGACTAACACTAAAGGCTCTCCAATAAACCCATTCAGATTAAACATAGTAATCTCGTTGTAAATACTTGTACAGATATATGGTATAGGTCTATATTCAATAAGGTATTAAAGGAAAAATGAGCATTAATAATACAGCACATAAATTGCATTAAATTAATTTCACTCTCAATCGTATTCACAAATCTTATAAATAAGAACCGGTTCAATAAAAATTCAAATGTAAAAACAACACGCGACACAGAGCATAAACATTTAACGCAATTACAAGGACCCCCACGAATCCCCTGCCAAATTTTAGATATTCAACGTGTTTTTTTCCAATGGATCCCAACTCATAGCTGTCCAAGTGCCCTTTAGAATTTCATTTTCAATTAACTTCGAGTAAGTAAGTTTTATAAATCTTTCTTTTTTTTCTTAAGGGGAAAAATGTAATTCTCTGCCAAAGTGATGGCCTGTGTTGTCTAAGACCCAGATCCTGTGCCAGCTGACATACGTCACGGGATTTCTACCAATTGTCCGATTAGTGTTGAGTGATGCGAAATGTCAGACTTTTGCACAATATTATACATGTCCGCTCCATCAGGGAATTTGACAAGAAGAAACCTGTTACGAACGAACGCAACTTACAAGTTCCTTCTTCCCTGGTAATGTAGCAGAGACGCAGATCTGAAACGTTACACATCTCTATGACACAATGTAAACAAAAAAAAAAAAAAAAAATCACACAATTATGAACATTATGACAGTCTTATATCATACTCAAATCACTATTCTGTAAATATATTATACGTATTATAGCTCCGAAATAAGAAAGTCGTTTTCGAAATGCGATATTAGAAATATGCGAGTTATTTCCTTTGCCAAGCTTTCATGAAATCGAACTATTTCTGAACACAGAGCTTCTATAGGCCTAACAGTCTGTATTATTTCCCTCCTCAGTAATGAGAATTATTCTTAAATATTCCACAGATGACTAATATTTAAACAAGTCCCTGCAGTGGCTGAGTGGTGTAGGCCTATATCATCAACCTGTCACGGAGACGTTCCGGGTTCAAGTCCCAGTCAGGCTGGGATTTTTCACTGAAAAATTCATAGTAATATTTGTGGCGAGCAAAGTTGCAATTGGAATTTTTCTCGGGGTTCTCCTGTTTGCTCATGTTAGGCATCAGCATCATTTGTCCGAGCTCCATTCCATAGCTTTCCCGGATCGCCATCTGGCAACGCAAAGAGTAGGCTGGTCCAAGGTCGAGCCGACTTGCGTATACAGCGAACCTTAGTGCAGTCAACTGGTATCGCTTGGGAATGCATCTAGCTAAGGGGTTAGGACAAAATAGACCTTCGTAGTGCTGAATCGTAGTGATCCCCTCCCCCAACAGTATCTGTATCAGTAACATTTAAACTAAATACTTAAATATACAGAAACTCCGCCATAGCCAGTCCCAAGTCCGATTGAGGAAGGCTATGACCGGAACGGGATATATCCCAATCCGTCTTAGGGAGTAGAGGCTTAATTACATCAGGAAACCGTGAAATAACCAGGCAGCAAGAACAGAGATCGAAAGGAGGCAGTTCCTTCCCTGTGCTAGGGGATTGTGCACCAATCATCGCATCTTCGTAACTTAACGATTAAAGAAACCTAAAAAAACAAAAGAAACCGGACAGATGGTTTGAATATAACCCTTAGCCTGAAAATGATAACAAAAATTGCTTTTAGAAGGCAGAAATATCATGGAACGAGATAGACAAAATTCACTCAAAACGGAAGACACTGGGGAGCTTTTATTGAAGCAATTTGCTCCAGTGGAAGATAAAGGAACTAAGTTAAGTTAGTTAAACATAAAAATGGCTTCTCAACAACACTGCAATGCACTAATCCAGAGATAATAATCACAGTTTACTATCTTTATTTCACTATGATGCAATCAATTAAGTGTAATACGCGAAAAAAGTAAAGTTAGCCTAATTATTAATGGAGAAAAATTCGTTCCGGCACCGGCAATCGAGCCCAGGACCCTCAGCTTGGCGCACTGAGTGCTCTTACCATCTGAGCTATGCCGAGATCCCATCCACAGTGCCGGCCGAAATCTCCTCTTATGTATCGTAAAAATATACATATTTAGCCTGATTAATTGGCATAACTGTACTAAGTTCAGGTTAAAAAAATGCACGCATTACAATAATTAGTTAATAAGCAGAAATAATTGGAGTAATGAAGCTAATGGATCTACATGAAATTTGTTTATTTCTCCTTCATAATATATTTACAATTTACACTAACTAATGTAAGCAATTTATTAACTACTGTAAGCCAATTATATTAGAATTAGAGTCTGGCTGGGCGGAAGAGAAGGTCTACTGGCCTTAGCTCTGCCGGATAAAATAAATTATTATTATTATTATTATTTTTTATTATTATTATTATTATTATTATTATTATTATAGTTTTTTGATCAGGTAATGTCGCTCCACTTTATAAACACAGATTATTGCTCTCAAATTATTTTTGGACAGTTTTCTTGGCGTAACAGACTCGAGATCGTATTTTCTAGACGACTAACAAAGGAATCTCTACTGAGGAAGAAATGTCTAAGGTACAGGCTGATAGTAAAATTCCCTGGCAAATGAAAAAACTAGATATATTTAAAAACTACTTAAAGACAAAAACTATAGCTTAAATTACAGTTAACAGTGACCATGAAGTTGATGTCTGTGGACCATTAGTGTCATCTTTCTTCTTTGAATGTTCATTCCCAAGTACATAAATTAGAAAATTACAAAAGAGTGGCGCAGAAAAAACTGCGGCCAATTGATGTTACACTTTCACATATAAACAAGAGGCACCTTCTCCCCTGACATTAGCCGTTGGAGTCCTCAGTGCCGCCACTGACTCAAGATGATGAAGTACAATTATTTCATGTTTTTATGCACCGCTACAGAAGTTAGCTTTAATTTCCTGCTTCAAAGACGAAGAAGGTTTGTTACATGGAGACGTTAATTATGTGCAACGGGAGACTTCTTTCAAGTTAAGCATTTAAAATTTATTAAAGCTGTTTCAAGGGAGGAAGATAAAATAAATCTGACACAACGAGAACACGGGAGTAACCAAAATCCTCCAACTTTGTACGTATCGCGGCTAATTTATAGATGGTAGCGAATTTTTAAACAGTCATGTCTAAGGAATAATGTGGGGCTACTTCAATACGCGAGACTCGTGTTTTGTTACTGAAAGATGGCCGGCATCATTAATGCTTAAGGGTTTTAAATACTTGTTTTCGTCTATGTAAAAGGTTTTTGTGGCTTCACTTTGTCTGTGACGTTTAAAAACGATTTTTTGTAGCTTCAGGAGACGAAAAGCTCTCAAACGTTTCACATATAGGCCTACAGTACGCAAATATTTCAGGAACAAGAGTACTGGTCACTGTGAGAAAAACAGATGTCATGAACGTAAAATCTGCTAGGCCACCTTGGTAGCTAAGTTGGCAGATCACTGATTATAATGTTGAAGTTAAGAAGAGGATTAAATGCCACTATTCGAGGAAATTTTCCGCCTTTTACCACGTCTTGTTCACGAAGGCTGGACAAGCATGTCATAGCTTAGTTAAACAGCAGGCGCAACCCGCGTAGTGCATTAGCTTCAAGGCGCAATGCCTGACAAGTTCTCTTATGCATAGAAACTGTAGCGAAGAGCGTATTTAAATTTATAGCATAACACGGCACCAGCACCGCCGTATAGCGATTATACGCGAGGTGGAATCTCACACAAGCAGCTCCACTGCCTCTCTCTCTTTCTCACCAGGTGGATTTTCTCTTGATTTATTTACTCTCATCAAGCTCAATTTCAAAGCAGGAGTTCCTCTAATTATAATTAAATTAACCGCAAAGGACCGGAAACCTTCTATACGGGAGCCAGGCAAGCTACCTTATATTATAATGTAACCAGCGAAACTGTACACTCGGTGCCGAAATAAACTTGGCACGTCACAGAGAACACAGTGTTCTCCCGCGGTCATGCGAAACTCTCGTAAACATCCGTCCTCACAGAAGTGCAAGGAGCAAAAATACCTGTGATTTGTGAATGTCAAAACCACGCTTTGGTCTAAGAAATCTCTGTTAGACTTCGTTGTTAAGACATCGTTTCACAGTCCAGTAATTTTTAATTAATCAACATTTGAAATTAAATAAGCGTGAACTTATTTCATTTTGTGAGTACAAACTCAGTCTCTCTGGAATCAACTACTCATAAAAATGGCTTTTAGCTTCTAATAATAATAATAATAATAATAATAATAATAATAATAATAATAATAATAATAATAATAAATCTCTCTCTATCTTGTATTTCGTCATTGTTCCTGCAATAACTCTTATGTGCAAAATATACAATTTTTCAGCAGGAGGAAAAAAACACATTTATTCATCTTATGGCAGCCGTACATAAGGGATTGTGATTTCTTACATTTTCAAAAGAAATAAATATGATTACGAATAGGAGATTCTATTATTTTCTGTATCACTATTTAAGTTATTTAATAGAGCAAAAATTTGAAAATCAATAAATATGTCACATAGGAGTTATTGCAGGAACAACGACGATTTACTGAGTACGAAAAGGCGCTCGATAGATAGAACAAATCGTAATAAACTTTGAAATACGATTGAAAAAAGTCTCACATTCTCATATTTAATGATTACATGTGCTTTTATAATCCGTTTTCTGTAGGAGTCACGTCAATAAATAAAACTAAATACTCTGTATAGTGTACAGGCTACAAACAATACAAACTATTTGTCTTCCAGTTCATCTTTTAATCCCTGCATGACTTTGTGCACAAATTTCAGATTTTGAGTGACAGTGGACACCCTCGTTGCAGACGTAGGCCTATTTAAATATTTTCTTTATATTTTTAAACTTAAATTATAGTCTAATTAATATTACAGTTTCATGGTAAACGCACTGATTAGAATGGTAGTGAACGTAAAGTAGCAATGCAGACGGAGATTTGAGTACGGTAGTGTTAAAAGGTGGAAATCAGAATAGTGGTAAAGATGAAGCTGAGTTTGATGGTGAAGGCGAAGATTATTGGTGAACGTGAAGATTAGAATGGTGGTGGTGAAGGCGGAGATTAGAGTACTGATGAACGTCGAGTTTAGAATGGTGATGAAGGTGAAGGTTAGAGTGGTAGTGCAAGCGCAGTTACAGTAGTGGTTAAAATGGAGTTTAGAATGGCGTGAAGATGAAGATTAGATTGGTGGTGCAGGCTAAGATTAGAGTAGTGGTTAAGGTGGAGTTTAGAATGATGGTGAAGGTGAAGGCTATAGGCTATTGGTGGTGCAGGCGGGGATGATAGTAGTGGTTAAGGTGTAGTTTGAAATAGTGTTGAAAAATATTTAATTTATGGTTGTAAATTTCGTTTGACGATGATGATTGAGATGTATATTGACGTGGTGATAGTAGTAGAAGTAATTTTTATTTTTAAAATGAAAACTGTCCAGGAAACATGATTTTTTCGCAACTACAAGCGTAACCTTCAAATAACCACCAATTGTATACAAAAAAAAAAAAAAAAAAAACACACAACACAGATTTGGAATGTGCAATCACAGGAAGTTACTAACTGTCTCTTCTGAGAAGATCTTATTCTTTTATGCCAAGAAGCGAATGAATTTAAGATTCGTGGTAAGAAGAGAATTTTAGTCTGCATCTCGCACAAATTCAAATGAAAGCCCTCAAAGAGCCGCGGCAGCATCTGCAAAGTGCAATTAAGCGGATTTAAACGTCGTTAGGCAAGAGGTTAATATTAGACAAATGAGCAAGTAGACTGCAATAATTTCAAGTTTCTTGGCGGATGCACACTCAATTACACACTTTAATATCTAAATATCTGTGATATATTGTCATAAAACTATCAAACGGCCACGCGTGATTTGAGAGTTCTAATAAAATGCCATGAGGAAGAGACGCAGTTGTGTTTCAAAATCATGTGACGATAGACCTCAAGGACGGCGGCCCTCTCGTTTCATCTCTTAATTACCGGGAAGAGAAGGTGGAGAAACAAACTTTGAGCAATGGTGCAGCAATTGAGCAGTTTGTCACTCATCAAGGGACTTTCCTCCTGGTGCTCCAAGCCGCAATGCATCTTACAGGCGTATTGCCTCTCACGACCCACTGACACAGTTTGGCGCACGACACCGTCACGTATTCTGAACTCCTTGAGCCACAATTTTCTTCACTGCGATATCATTCATTCTCTTATCGGCTCTGACACATATTTAAACCACTTTTCATTTGAACAGACTATACGATTTCTTTATATACAATAGACTGACGAATAATTCACTAATGAAATAGGGTACTAATATTCTAGGTACAGTAATGGCAAAAAAACCGGGTCGACCCTTGTAGCTGATTTCAGAGCCTTGTTCAGTCCAGAGCACGATAGACTGGAAACTAAGACCTTCGTGGCTCGAATCCTACCTGGGAAGGAAACTTTTTTTTGTTCCTTATTCAAATTTATTCCCAATACTTTTCGATTGCTGGTAAAATTCATGTTCTGGGAATATTAAGTTAATTAAGTAGTAAAATATCGCTGCAGTCGAAAAGTATTGGGAATAAATTTGAATAAGGAATAAAAAAAAGTTTCCTTCCCAGGCAGGATTCGAACCACGAAAGTTTTAGTTACCAGTCTATCGTACTCTGGAGTGAACAAGGCTCTGAAATCAGCTACAAGAGTCGGTCCGGCTTTTTTTTTTTTCCACTACTGTACATTAAATTAATATACAAAAATATTAAAAGCATTACTTCCTATTAAAATATAATATATACAAGACTACAATAAATTACTTGTTATCCATAAGCTGTTATTATGTAATTATGTTTTTAAGTAGGTTATTTTACGACACTTTATCAACATCTTAGGTTATTTAGCGTCTGAATGAGATGAAGGTGATAATGCCGGTGAAATGAGTCCGGGGTCCAGCACCGAAAGTTACCCAGCATTTGATCATATTGGGTTGAGGGAAAACCCCGGAAAAAAACCTCAACTTAAAAACCTCAACTAGGTAACTTATCCCGACCGGGAATCGAACCCGAGCCACCTGGTTTCGCCACCAGACGCGTACGTCAATGTGTACGTGTGTAACATCTTTCATTAGCCGCATCTGTGGCTCAGCGCTAGTATGTTGATCTTCCACCCGGGCGGCCCGGGTTCGATCTCCGGCCTATTATGGATGGAATTTGTTGTGGATAAAGTACACGTTGCAAGTGATTTTTCTCTAGGTACTTCCGTTTCCCTCTATAGTTCCACTAACATACTGTATCTCTATCTCATTTAATCTATCATTTGCAATAGTTAAAAACAGGGGCACTGAGGTTTATCAGGTACTCGTTTGTGGCTTTAGGCACTGAGGTTTATCAGGTGCTTGTCTGAGGATAAGATCCGATTGTCAGGGCTTCAGCAGCACCGGATTCAAAAAAAATGCACCCAGATCCCCTGTCGGACTGAAAAATTATTGCATTTACTCTTATAGGGTGTACAATGGGCCAATGTATGCCTAAGTGCATTAATCCACCCTGGATTCGGCCCTTGAAAAGCCAGCCAGCAGACAACTTTCCTTAAGTATGATTTTTTGGGTTATAATTTAGGATAACTTTATATTTGAAGGGTTCAGAGCCATAGTGGGCCAAGCGCCATTCATTAGAAAAGGAGAAAGTAAGGGTTAAAAGATAAGTGAATACCATAGTTTGACATATCATTTAGTTTGAATGTGCATACTTTATATTACTTTCTATACGTTTACATTGAATTATGGCAATAATTTAATTTTAACCCTTGTTTTCTACGTCTTTAACATATGGCGCTTGGCCCATTATGGTTCTGAACTCTTCATTTGTCGAAATCAAACTTCAAAATTAAGTACAAATGTTTTAATGATATTAATAATATTATGTAATTCTGACCTGAGATAGCCCTATATGACAGTAAAACAAGTTTATGTGGTCATGTTTAAATACAGTCTTCAACTAACACAATTCTGATATGTTGCTAGAGATAAATGCACATTTTATCATTATCGCCTTTCGCTAAGTAAAAGATAAACAGAACTTAAGAAAAATTGAGCATACTCTATATAAAATGTACACATTACAGTGAAATTACAGTAAAACGTATACACACTATTGATTTCCTGGTTTCGTGCATAACAGACCCGAAAGAGGATAGAAAATTAGCTATACCTACACACAAAAAGTGAATTACAGTGTTATTTTTAAGCTAAACAGCAGTTTACGAGCAGGCCGCATAACGGTGGTGACCCTTCCTGCGCTCGGAGAACATGAGGCATTGTTTTCTTTTCAGTAATAAAACACATCTGGACAGTAGGTACTACACCTAAGGTTAATCGGCATATTGTTAAGTCACGTGTACTTCAAGTTCAGATAAATAATATTAAATTTTGCGTCTCTTCGGAGTGAGAAGCAAGTTAGAGAGTTGCTGACGTCAGTTGAGTATGTTAATGCCTGAGAACGATACGCTTTAGAACTGTGGTTTTTTATTTCTCGCACTTGCGTGAAAACAGAGTTTATTAAGGACATGAAGACGAAATTTCGCGTCAATGCCATTTTCAAAAGAACTGAAATTAAAATAAAGCTTGGAGGGTCTATCTTAGACAGACCTTACAGATGACAGATTCCAAAAATAAAATATTCGTTACTGCCAGAATCACTAAGTTTAGGGTTACCATGTGAAGAAATTCTATAGGAGGACATGGAATCTATAATAAGAGAACATTGCTGAAAGAAGGAAGACTTTTTAAAAATTGGTATGAACAAAATTAAGTAAAGATAAAAACAATGGCTCACCTTAATTAGTTTTCTCACTAGTTGCTGGATCAGTATTGCATCTGTACCTTACTCATCGGTGGACCCCACTTTGTGCACAAGAGCTTGAAGAGACAAACTTCTATCTTATAACAAATAACTATGGAACTGTTCACAGGACATGTCCTTGAAATTATATTTCACCATTATGATACCTCTGACTGTCTCCGTTAGCATGCGAATTCGTTCTTTTGCCTATTGAGCAGATATTAGGGAAAATACTAGGGAAAATACTCTCTCAACACTTCCATTGTGACTTGGGATAAATGAACAGAATTGATTTATTTTTAAGAGTTCTGAGAAAGTTTCAGTGCTTGCAGAACTATTGGAATTGAAGAATTTGCACCATTGTTTATGAGGGCTTAAATCGTTGTCCAAATTAACTTGATTGGCATATCTTTGTACATTGCAGAATAAAATTGATAAAATAGCTTAGAATCATGAATAGTGACATTTTTAGACTGTAAGAATTCAATGCATGTCAATACTGTTCTCCAACCAGGAGATTAACCGTGAAAGGAATGTGCTTACTATTGTGTCATCTATTGGAGCGAAGTAGAAAGAGAATATTATCGTTATAACGTTAGTTTAAAAATCATGCGCTCTCCTGCATATATGTTATTTCCTGTATGGAGAGATTAAAAGACCAGGAGATTAACTGTGATCCAATTTTGTAACTAGGGTAGTATACGTATGTGTGTATCAGTGTTATTGTTTGTGCTTTGAGAATTAGCCAATGGAGATGCGTGTACCCACGTGTGTGACCTTATGACATCAACATTCATTCATAGCATACCACGCTGCGTCTTATTCCCCTGAGACTCCTGGTTGGAGTATAGTAGGTCATAATATTTTATATTTTTTTTTATGTGCTCCAGCTTCAACCACAGAAAGCAGTTAAATTCTTTCATAGGCTTTCACTATTTGTTTAGATTTCTGTGCATATTATCGCACAATATTTAATATTCATATGAATTATAGTTGAAATGCGAAATGCCGGACATTCAAAAAAAAATTTTAACTGCCTGCCGGACATGATCAAATTATTAAAAAAGAGGACATGTCCTCCTTTTTCCGGACGGATGGTAACCCTAACTAAGTTAGAAGGGATTTTGTCGATGACAGGACGAGTGAATTATCTGCCGACCAGAATGCAGTACCGTTACTATCGACAAGAAATTACACAGCATAAGTCGCTGATACAAACGCAGTCTCGGCAAAGGTCACGGCTCATGTAAGTGATGATAGGCCTATAAGGAAAGATTTTCCCGCGCCGTAGCATAGTGATCTGAGACATCATGCCTAGAACAGCGTTGCGGAAGGAACGTTCGAGTTCTCACTGGGGAAAAATTTTTCTTATGATACCTCGCCCAGTGCATGGGACTGGTGCCCACCCATCTTCGTGATCAATTTGGGGAACTGCGATAGGTAGCGAAATTCTGTTTCGAATATCAGCTATGTTGGCTGGAGGAATCTGTGCTGATTACACGTTACCTCTGTAGTAGTTAGATCACCCGTTCACCTTTGATGAGGCATGTGGACATGAGGCCAGTAGCCGGCTGGTCGGCCATGGCACTTCATGGGTTGTCGCACCACGGTTTAAAAGAAAAGATTACCTGGTGTAAAGTTCAAAATTGTACAGTGACACATAACCCAGTGAACAAATTCCGGGTGGCACGAGTGTTACAGATAGGAAACGCAGAAAATGACTTAGTGTCCACCCGGGGAAAATTTCAGTGATATCGGACATTGCTTTGTATCAATTGCTACAAAGCTATTGAAGTTAAGACCTTATACATTTACAGTATTACAAAACTGAGACCCGATTATTCTGTTCACGCGTGGCTTTTAAATGGAAAACATGACGGCGAATTTGACCCCAGTCTCCTTCTGTTTTCGGATGAGATTTGGTTATATCTCCCTTATGTAATACTAAAACTAGTATTATAATTCTGAAAACTCCAGTCTTCTTGAAGAGCTCGTCCATGGTTTTGCAGTAGAAATGTGATACTTGTGAGTTGTCAGAATACAGGCTAATAGATTATATTTAAAACAAATTATTAATGTCCAAATATATTTAGAAAATATTTTTGTGTCACTTCCGTCGAATTACCAATAACATGCACTCTCTGCAACCGGCGCAAGGGAGAGCATCGTCCAGACAGTCAGGTTGACGCTTTCATGGTCGGGAGATATCAGGAGCTCACAACCAGAGTGGACCAAGTCCAACAGTGATCAGTTTGTGGATTAATACAATCTCGGATGAAGAAAACTTAGATTTCTTCATTGCCATAACAAACAAGGTCCATAACTCATTTGTTACTCCACAAAGGGCAGCATTTCCTATGGAAGATGAAGGTTGCTAAGCGTGAGCCAGGAACTTTAAGACTCAATATCTCAGAACTATTCCAGATGGACTTGATCCACTCTGATTGTGAACCCTCATATATCACTCAATCAGTATATCTGGAGGAGTTAGTGGCCTACCGACCAAGGAAACAACTAATCAAGGAAGAAATAAATCAACTAAGCAAGCAGCTAATCAAGCAAATAAGCAAAAAAGTAACCAACAAAACAAGCTAGCAATCAAGGAAAACTACATTTTTCAACCATCTCTCTATTATTCCCAGTCCATAATAAATCTCATTATATATTATTACTCTCTTGTTTTTTGCTGATGAATAATTTTACTATTACATAACATAAAATACGATTCTTTGAAACATAAACCACAAAAGAAGGTGTACGTAGTCACACCTCTTGCTGAACATGTTATTCAAACCACAAGATACTATTTAATTCGTAACTGAGCATCCCCACCACGGAGCCCGCCTTGACAAGTTGCTTACTTAAGAGAACTGGTACACTCACCCCTTTCCCTCTCATCCACCAACAAGCAGCCACCCCCACACACTTTCTCAGCTACTGTGCACTGTCTTAAGGCACCAACAGAGTTCATAAAATATCTACATCATAATAATACACTACCACAAGCAAGTTGGGGGAACGTTTGAAATTAGCTTGTTTGTTTCGTGAATACAAGCAAGCAAAAGGCGTCGTTGTCGTCGTCATCCTTTTCCTTTGGTACTGTTGTCTTGTCTTACACTGCAGAACAACCAGCTCGAAAATTTGCCCTACAGCGGATTCTTCTCAGCTAATTAACAAACTGTCAATTTATAAGGACCGATGACTCAACGGCTACATCCTTTTTGCATTGCATTCTACTACTGCATAAGAATTGTAGTACCCACTTAATTCAGAGCAGCAAAACCTAAGTATCAATACGAAGACAATTCAATATATCAAATAAGAGAAAAATATGAAAACAGTTCACTACAGTACCTTTTTTCTTCTATTAATGTAGTTAAATTAACTTCTTACATATCAGAAAACAATTTTAAAGAAAATAATCTTTACGGAAAATTATAACAAAGAAGGTATTAATCTAGGAATCTATAGTTTATCAAAACTTCTTAATATGTAATTAGGCGAGGTTTATTATCATTTAAAAATATAATTAATGAAGTCTTTACAACTAAATACAAATGTGTATATTATATATTACCTGCTGATGACAGGTGATATTACAGGATGTCCGAGAAGTCCCGCATCATAGGCGATATCATAAAATTTGTAGTGTGTGGAGTTGGCTCGACGAAAACTTTCGTAATAGCTGGACCCAGAGAATGGCCTCCAAGGTCGCCAGACTTGACTTTGCCTTATGGGATTATCTGAAGGAAAAGGTGTGTACGAAGTGAAGATTCGTGATCTGCAACATCTATGAACACGGATCGAGGAAAAGTGTCTTGAAACCAACGCTGATATGTTACACCGCATTCTCAATAGTATGAAGTTTCACTTCATGTTATGAACTTGGAGGCGCTTATATCGAGCACATATTATAATTTATATCATGATGCAGGACTTGTCAGATACCCTGTAGAATAAGAGGATAAACAATTATGAAAATCAATATAATTGAAAACTTAACATTCTAAATTTGCTAAGTGCTAATTTTTCAAATTAATTTTATTCAATTTATGGACGGAACATTCATAAGAGGATATCATACTAAATTCTCTTTGTCGTAGCTCAACTGTAAGTGACTCATTCGTGCGCCAAAAGGCGGTGTTGTATGTATCTCAACATACATTTCGCAGTAGGCTATGTTTTTCATCAATATCTCAGAAAGTTGTTTTTGGCATTTAACACATTTAGAATGTTAGGTCCTCAATTATTAAACGAGCCTTGTGAAAAATTTAATATTAACAGAACCGAAAAACAAAAATAAAGCAGTGGGTAATCTGCTGAAGATATCCTGTAAGAATACCGCTTCAATGTTCGGATATCGCATTTAAACTATCTGAGATATAATGTGGCGTATGAGCAAGATGAGGATACACTGTAAAGAAAATGATTCTGAGATATTAAAATATACATATAGCAATAAGAAGAGCACAGCATAAGAAATCATTAGCCTGTATGTTTTTATAATACTCGTATTCAAAGGAAGCGAAAACTGGATTCTTAGAAAACAAGATCAAAG
This sequence comes from Periplaneta americana, assembly GCF_040183065.1. Taxonomy (NCBI): domain Eukaryota; kingdom Metazoa; phylum Arthropoda; class Insecta; order Blattodea; family Blattidae; genus Periplaneta; species Periplaneta americana. The sequence goes on along the minus strand of NC_091118.1, from coordinate 130,764,804 downwards.
AAAAGCTCAGACTACTCAAGCGAAATTCACGAGAAATGTGGCAGCATTATATTAGACAGAATCACATATGAGACAACCATAAGAAACCTCAATTTATATTAATAAAAAGGAAATCTAACGAAGCAAAGGGGAAAGAATGTGTTCTTAGAATGAGCGAGAATAGATTGACAGAACGAGTCTTGAATTGCAGGTCTTGGGCAGGAAGGAACATAGGAAGAAAGACCAAAGCAAAGCTGGAATGTAACTCAGGATAACAATAAACAACAATTTGGAATTGCCAATTGAGATTTACTGTATTATCTTATAAGCTTAGGAACTAGGCCTACTGTAATTAAATACTTCTTTATCCGGATCATATTGCCAAGACCACAAAAACAACAATCTGAACTTTGTCTGCTGTTTGGGTTAGTCAGGCATAACGGACCAAAGTAGACGATATTTCAGATTTTGGGCATATCAACTAGAAGATGGGCCCTGTAAGTAATTCCGAAGAGTCAGATAGTGTAAATAAAGACACTATTAATAATTCCAGATTATTCTTCGCAATCTACTGACCGGGAAAATCAAATTTCAGATTCACAGTCTATTTCTTGATTGGATGACGATTTCCTCGCTTTTAATGAAGTTCCAAATAAAATGGGCCAGTCCACATTTCACAGATCTCCAAGAATTCAAATTCCAATTACGACATCCATAATTAACCACTCATACGAATGGTTTATTGTTACTATGTGTCTTTGAAAATTTACAAACTACTAATCCGATTCTTGAAGTGTTTACATTTCATAATTTTCTTTGTCCTAAACTCATTACTTTCATAACAGCTAAAGCATCCTTCTAGGCCAGGGCCGCTACCAGAATTACGAATAAAAAAAGTCTTGACGCATGGAGGTCCAAAGCCTAACAGTCCTCACGTTCATATGCCTCAGCAGAGGTGAACGATCATGAAACCACACAGGTAACGTGTGGAAAGCACGATGATGCCACCCAAACAATTGTAAATGGCTTGCGAAGCCGGATTCCGTTACTCACTCTAGCTCCTCAAATCCATCACAATGTTGTATGGGCACCGGTCCCATACACTGGTGGAAATTTCATGAGAAAATATATTTCTCCATGATGACTAGAACAAGCGCTCATTTGGTAACATTAGTCTTAGACCGTGCGGCTACAGCGGGGGACATGAATAAACAATAAGATCTCTGAAATCCAAAGAATCTGAAGTGACCATCTAATAAGAATGCAACTGAATGGATATTCTGAACGGCAATAATTGAGCCGTTCAGAGCAGAAGTGGTGTAAGTCAAAATTAGGTAATGAGGTTTAAAATAAAAATTCTGTAAAATACAGGGCAAAGTAGCAATTAATATGTCCTTCGTGCTATCCACTGACTATTAATAGTTTCAATAAATTCAATATTAATTGCTTCTTTGTGCTGTATTTTACAGAATGTTTACTTTAACCCTCATTACCCATTTTTGACTTACATCACTTCTGCTCTGCACGGCTCAATTAGTGGTTGAGAGAAGCGATGGAAGGACCTGTGAAAGCGGAATAGGTAGATGTGTCTGATACTTAAGAATGTAACATCCTTAAAGTTAGACGCGAGATCATAAAGTAGTGTCATGCAATAAGAAAACACTGACAAATAAATTATCAGAAATTTACAAATTTAAGGCATAATTCAAACCAATTACAAGGAACTCAATTATTTTCACACGAATTTTTCACAACGAGTCTAACCGCTGGCAACTGTTGTATTAAGTAATTCTGTAAGTTTTTTTTTTTTTTACAATGAGATCAGGAGTAATACTATTTCCTACTACCATTTCTATTTCGACATTTTTCTACCCTACGTATTGTCGTTTCATTATTATCGCCTCTAGTTAAAATATGTTAAATAAATGTCTTATCCCACTACCACACGCATCGACCATAACAAGCGAACGTCCATTAGACAAAAGGCATCTATATTTATAGTTGCAAGAAAGTTATTCAACTAATAATAATATAATAATATTTTTGTTATTATTATTATTATTATTATTATTATTATTATTATTATTATTATCTTGTGTAGTAATGAACAGTTTTGTTTGTGCATCCTACTTCAGTTTATTTTTGCTAGGTGATGATTTCAGTTTATTTAATGATGATGATGATGATGATGATGATGATGATGATGAAATAATAATAATAATAATAATAATAATAAATGATGATGATGTAATAATTATAATAATAATAATATAATAAATTTCTAAATTATAGACATCAGCTCAAAGAATTTTGAGTGACCACAAGGGTCCCGAATACAATAAACATGTACAATATAATGTGATGTGATACATTAAAGAAAAAAGAAAGTTAATTGTTGAAGGCAAATATAAGTTGATTAATTGAAATACAGATGTGAAGTTCCTTAAGATAATTCCATGTGAATTTTGTGATTGAACCTCTACTGCCAAACAGCAAACCAATGACGGACTAACTTCAGGTATTGACTCCTTTGCCCGTTACACTCCTCTTGTGAAGATTAGATACATATTAACAAACTTTAAACATTTAGGGTACAAATAACAGGATACCCTGGTCATATGGACAGTATTTATTTAACGATCGAAAACATGATTAAATCTAAGATTTGGGAGAAGTATGGCATTGGTCTCAAGAAACTATGACGAACTTACTTACGTTTGTAGATAATTTGTGAATCTGACACTTAGGAGAAGCAACAGCTGGAAACAATCTTAAATATAATTTACTTAACGATCCTTGACAACTGTAGACATTATTGACACAGTGAGATAACGTTACTTACTTACAAATAGCTTTTAGAGAACCAGGAGCAATGTCGCCCTCACATAAGTCCGCCATCGGTCCCTATACTGAGCAAGATTAATCCAGTCTCCACCATCATATCTCACTGCCCTCAAATCCATTTTAATAGGCTACTATACTCCCATCTACGTCTCGGACTCCCCAAAGGCCTTTTTCCCCTCAGGTCTCCCAATAAACACTCTATATGCATTTCTGGATTCACCCATACATGTCCTGACCATCTCAATCGTCTGGATTTAATATTTCTAATTACGTCAGGTGAAGAATACAATGCGTGCAGTTCTGCGTTATGTAACTTTATCTCTTCTCCTGTAACTTCATTCCTCTCAGCCCCAAATATTTTTCTAATCTCCTTATTCTCGAACACCCTTAGTCTCTGTTCCTTTCTCAAAGTGAGAGTCCAAGTTTCACAACAATACAGAACAACCGGTAATAACTGTTTTGTAAATTCTAACTTTCAGTTTTTTTGAAAGCAGACTAGATGACAAAAGCTTTTCAACCGAATAATAGCAAGCATTTCCCATATTTATTCTGTGTTTAATTTCTTCTCTAGTATCATTTATATTAGTTACTGCTGCTCCAAGGTATTTGAATTTTTCAACCTTTTCGAAAGATAAATTTCCTATTTTTATATTTTTATTTCGTCCTATGTTCTGACCATAAGACATAATCATACACTAAGTTATCTTTCGGAATTTACTTAAAAAAACTCTCTCATTACTTGCTCCAAGTAAAATTCTCGTATTTTCCCTAATCGTTTGTGGATTTTCTTCTAATATATTCACGTCATCAGCATAAACAAGCAGCTGATGTAATCCGTTAAATTAAAAACCCTCTCTGTTTTCCCGGACTTTCCTAATCGCATATTACAGAGCTAAGTTATAAAGTAAAGGTGACAGTGTATCTTCTTGCTATGAATGGACGTCACAGAGAGCACCTCCTAAGAACAATTGTTCAGATCACAGAAAATATACGTTGTAGGACCCATATTTATTAGACATTATTTTCTTGTTTTGATGCATACTAGCGCCTCCTAAAATATTGGATACTTTTTCAACACCATGTATATACACACTAGCGCTCAAAAGTATTCGATCAGCTATGAAAACAACTATGTACTCACTCGTACTTTATTTCAATGTAAAAACACATAGGAAAAACAAAATATACCAAAAAAATAAATATTTGCTCTCTCTAGAATTATGATAAGATAGAATATTCAAAACGATATCCCTGTTTTAACCATAAATCCATAGTTGTGATAGATGATCGAAAACTTTTGACCGGTAGTGTATATAACAAGATCCAACACATAAGGAATCAACAGAATACGAAATCCTCTCAGATCGTGATCGATCAGATACTGAAGACGAAACCTATGAGAGAAATAGTACAAACATTACTCTCTCTCACGGATGAAATTTTCAAAATCTGTTTTACAGAATAATTACCGCTAAAATCTACACTCGCATACTAGACAAAACCTGCCACAATAGTCGTTTTCCCGAACACGGATTTAAAATTGAGATGAAGCGGGAATCGAACCTTGATGCCATTCGATGAGAAACCGTTATTAATTGATCTACAGGTAGGCCACAATAAAGCCTCAGGTTACGCAGAATTTAAGACAGACTATTTAAACATATTTTTTGTTCTGATGACTCAAGTCATTTTAGTGATAAAATAGGCTATGAGGTTTATAATACAGTGTCGACATGAAACCTTTACAACTTCAGAGGTAAATAACAAATTGTTGAGATAAGTTATCATGATGCGGTTTTCAGCATGTTAATCAGGAACTGTCAAAGTTTTTATGGGAATTTTGATGTTTGATTGTTGAGATGGGTTTTTTGGTTGCAGGTGTGAATTTTGGTGAAATCTGAAATTTGACAGTGAAGGAGATATGAACATTTCAAGAGATGGCACAATGTGTATCCTGGTTTATCGAGACACGATCAGATACACAGATGAAACATCAAATCCGGACCCAATATGGAAGAGAACAGCCATCAGGCCCAACAATCCGGGAATGGCACCGAAAATTTATGGACACTGGCAGTGTGTTGTGTCAAAAGGGCAATGGGCGGCGAAACACAAGTGTGGAAGACATTGAACGTGTGCAAAGTGGATTTGACCGAAGCCCTAGTAAGTCCATTCGACTGTCCACAAGAATCTGAGGCTGCCTGCGTACAAAGTTCAGCTAGTGCAAATATTAAGCCAGATGATCGTCCACGCCGCACAGCATTTGCTGTCGACATGCTGGCTAGAATTGACGACGAGGAAGAATTCCTTTGGACAAATGCACCTTGCACACTTGTGCTTCGCTGCCCACTGCCCTTTCACCGCAGCGCACTCCCAATCTCCATAAATTTTCGGTGCCATTCTCGGATTGTTGGCTCGGATGGCGACTCTCTTCCATATTGGGTCCGGATATGACGTTGCACCCGTGTCCGGATGTGATGTTGCACCTGTATCTCTGATCGTGTCTCGATAAACCAGGAACACACATTGTGCTATCTCCTAAGGTGTTCATCTTCTTCACTATCAGATTTCAGATTTAACCAAAATTCACACCTGCAAAAAAAAAAAAAAAAAAAAAAAAAAAAAAAAAAAAAAAACGCATTTTAACAATCCAACAAAATTCCCATAAAAACTTTGACAGTTTCTGATTAATATGTATAAACCCGCATCAAGATATCGTGTCTCAATAATTTATTTACATCTGAGGTTGTAAAGGTTTCATGTGAACATCCTGTATAATTGAATTATTAATATTTCTAGCTATGGAAAAGACAGAAATCACTTAAAATTAAGCTAACAGAATAAATGAAAATCTTAAAAAACGATTCTGATTTTTTTTAAAGATAGAGTCTTTTACAATATCGGTTTAGCAGCAATAATTGTTCACTTAATAAATAAAATAATGAAAGAAATTTAATTTTGTAAAACGAGTTGCAAGTTCTACGCGTAAGTACAGGTGAGAGTGAAAGTATTAAAATATTAAATAAATGCACCTTAACTGAGAAAAAAATGAAAGTGGATGAACGAACGTACATATTATAATGGTGAGGGACGTCTGGAAGAAACGTTTACAGTACAAGCCATTAGGGTACAGGAGCAAGGAAAAGAATATGGCGGAATAAACCCGAACAATCTAAACCTCTTAGCTGATGCCGATGAAAGAGGTATAAAGTGACATGAAGTATCCCTAAGCACTTCAGTGTAAATAGGATTTTCATGCACCCATGATGGAATAAATTACATGCCGATTGTGCTACTGGCTAACCCTGCTCTATCATCCTCGACACTGCGCGTTCCTCTTCAGCCTTCAAATCCGTATATCATATGTTTCGTGGCGGTCTGTCATACCTCACAGACCTATCTACATTCGTATTAGTCGCCACGTCCACGCCAGGCAAAGACGAACCACGGGGGCTACGGCACATATGAATCGTCTAGAGGCCACCATCACTGCCACCTACCAATCTTTGAATACATACCATGGGATACAATCGATTCTGAATCACGCAAACACAAGTGGTGTCCTATTTTTCGAGACAGAGATAATAATGAAAGAGGAACTGTGGACAGTATTGGAATCCCGAGAAAAATTCTCACAACCAGCGCTTTGTCCACCACAAATACAATCTCGCCATCGCTGAGATTTGAACTCAACTAAGCGGATGTCGTAAGCCAGTGCTCTAAAAATTCAGCTACCATGATTGTTTGGATGCCGATTAAGATATAATTTCAATACAATAACGACTATGGAGAATGTGCCTCATTTGCATACATCTGCAAATTGCGTATGTGCAGTACAGTATTCTGCAGTGACAAGAAAGTTGACTCATTACCTCCCCAGCATCCCTCTACGAGTATGAAAATGCAAGAGGAAGCCAAAGGAAGAGGAAGGATAAGAATAAGAAAGCTGTAATAGAAGGTAAGAAAGGGAAATAGAAGAGAGATGCTGCTAAGAAGCAGGGACGATCCAAGTGGTAGTAATTAAACTATAAAATGAGACCAACTCTACAGGCGACACCAGAAAGAGAAGGGTAGAGACATCATCGCGCGACAACTAACTATACAGAAAGTGTTTTTGGTGTAGTAAGCTTAATTCTGTTACTAGCTCGTGTATTACCCTTGACTGTGTTGCTACATGAATTACTTCTGTATGGTAACTTGCTGCAGAAATAACAGAGTAAGACAACATTGTTATTCCGTAGGCCTATGTATCATTTGCGGAGTCCCTCGCAACTCATCCTGCGTTATTGAAAACGCAAATTTAATCGAAAATAATTCTGAATTCAGAAGGTTTACGTACAAATAGCTAGGAAGTTTTCAATGAATTCATTTCTCCTTAATTTTCTCATATTTAGGAAGATTAAAGCAAAAAAAAATAATAATAAAATAAACACTTAAAGTAGGCCTAATCTTGAGATCTTCATGGGCATACATAGACGATTTCAGCTACCTTAATACCGCAGAGATTTTTTCTAACATTCTGTCCGTCCATCGTTTGAGCACAGAGATTTCACGTGAATCATTCTGGAATATGAATGTGGAAATAACAGAACTTTGAAGCCTGTATTTATAGCTCAAGATTTGTATAGGCCTTACATCTATACCTATACCCAGGTATCGATCAAATTCCAGCAGAATTAATACACGAGGGTGGAAGAGAAATTTATAAGCTTGTACTTGCTATTTGGGAAAAGGAAACTGTACCAGAACAATGTAAGAAGTCCATAATTGTACCTATCTTTAAGATAACTTTAGTAGTAATTGTAGTAACTGCAGCAACTTTCGAGGAATATCACTTTTGTTGATGTCGTACAAAATTTTGTCCAATATTCTTCTGAGAAGATTAACTTTATATGTAGATGAAATTATAGAGCATCATCAATTTGGCTCTAGGCGCAATAAATCGATCATCGGTCTTTTTTTTTTTTTGTATTCGACAGATATTGGAGAAAAAATGGGAGTAAGAATAAGGGCACAGTACATCAGTTATTCATAGATTTCAAAAAGGCATATGACTTGGTTAAGGGAAAAGATTTATATAATATTCTTATTGAATTTAGTATTCCCAAGAAACTAGTTCTATTTATTAAAATGTGCACTGGGGGCTAAAGCAAGCAGATGTACTATCGCCTATACTTTTTAACTTTGTTCTAGAATATGCCATTAGGAAAGTCCAGGGTGACAGAGAAGGTTTGGAATTGAACGGGTTACATCAGCTGCTTGTCTATGCGGATGACGTGGTTATATTAGGAGAAAATCCACAAACTATTAGGGGAAACATGAAAACTTTACTTGAAGCAAGTAAAAGATAGGTTTGGAAGTAAATCCCGAAAAGAGAAAGTATATGATTATGTCTCGTGATGAGAACATAGTACAAAATGAAAACATAAAAATTGGAAATTTAGCTTTTGAAGAGGTGGAAAAATTGGAGCAACAGTAACAAATATAAATGACACACGAGAGGAAATTAAACGCAGAAGAAATATGGGAAATCCCTCTTATTATTCGGTAAAGACTAAGGTAAATATTTTTTTGGTCCTACAGAATTTATCTGTTATGGTAACAGTGGTTATTATAATAACCAATCTTATTATTCGGTTGAGAAGCTTTTGTCATCCAATCTGCTCTCAGAAAATCTGATAGAATTTATTAATACCGGTTGTTCAGTATGGTTGTGAAACTTGGACTCTCACTTTGAGAGAGGAACAGAGGATAACGGTGTTTGAGAATAAGGTGCTTATGAAAATATTTAGGACTAAGTGGGATGAAGTTCAGGAGAATGAAGAAAGTTGCACAATGTAGAACTGCACGCATTGTATTATTCACCTAACACAATTAAGAACATTAAATCCAGACGCTTGAGATGAGCAGGGCATGTAGCATGTATGGGCGAATCCAGAAATGCATATAGTGTGTTGGAAGACCTGAAGGAAAATGACCTTTGGGGATGCTGGGACTTCTGGACTGTAGTTGCCTGTTCCAGGTTTCACTGGTCCCTCTGTCTTTTGAGTTGTCTTCCTTGTCTCATCTGAAGCAGACCTCTTGCCTTGTAAGAAATTGCTATATATAATTTACATTTTGTCAATAATCAGCTATTACTGAAACTTTATGTTTTAATTTTAATTTTGATATCACAACTTCATTTCTTTGACAATTTAATCTTGTAAATCCTGATAATGGTAGGGAAAAATTAATTTTGGCTGCCTCTAAACTTGATTTTTCTCTTTTAGTCCTGAAGTTTCACTTCCGAATTTTAAAATTTGTTTTGCTATTATATTATGTAGTTTAACTTTTGTATCCTTTAAATATCCGTGCTCCAAATTTTCATTTTATTATTTCATTTACAAAGTTATATTTATGTATTTTCTGTTCTATGGCATCCATGTTTAAATTCAAAATAAGCATACTTAAATGCCATCGATTTGGACCAGGATCGAATCTCGAATACAGAAGGCCAACACTCTACCGACTACGCAATATAGTTATATAATTTTATTACAGTGCATCTTCGTTCATACTTATGTATTTCGCATATATTTACGCACTCTACTTCCAATCATTGTTTTCACCAGAATAATGTACAAGGGACATTTTGTTCGTTATAAATCCGCTGGAATGCTGAATATAAAACTAACTCATGGCAGGTCTTCTTGGACATGCAGTTGGCATGGATAAACGGAAGTTCTTCAGACAGCAGAGAATACACGCATAGAAATTATACTCTCCTTGTGGCAGTGTGACATTTCTTTACTTTCTTCGTCTTGAATTAAATCAGAGATCGTTGGATTTGTGGTAGGCCTACATACACTACCATTTGAGCCACACCTTATTAATTACATTTAACATAATTGATTAGATTTATTTATTTATTTAACCTGGTAGAGATAAGGCCATCAGGCCTCCCCTTCCCCTCTATCTTACTTTGTGTAGCTTTAACCGAAGCTTTAAACGAATGATCATTGACAATTGCATTTAAGTCACATGACAAAGCAAACCTATACAAATCTAAGTAATGAGAATGTAAAAATTACTGGAAAGTACTGATCTAGAGCTTTGCATACCTTTAACGGATTTGATCCTAAGTAGCAGCGTGGCGATAGCTCCCGCAAATGGTAAGAGATGGTCCCTATTACAAGAACGTTCTAATTTTCCTCCATTTTTTAAATTAATTATACTGTATTTTCTTTCATTCTTCCTTACATTTTAGCAGTAAGCCTAAAAACTATTAGCCTATCAATCTGCATGATATAAGAAAGACACGACTTGGATGTACCTATCTGACAGATAATTAGAGAGCCCGAAATATTCTTAAGGTTATTTTAATGATTGTGTAACAACTGCGAAGTTATTTAGAATCGGTAGAATTGGTAATAGGGTGATACTATTTGGTTAGATTAGTTTCAGGGTTCGCCATGCGATTATCTGACATTCGTCTTGGCGGGATTCGAATCAACGCCGGAGCCAGCCTTGAATCACAAGTTCATGTATCTACCACATGAGTTACGCCGATGGCAAGAGCTGCTAAAGATGATATTGTTAAAGAATGGATTAATTTAATTGATGATATCAAAATTGTGATTTTTTTGGAGATCTAAATTAGATGAACACACTGTGGAACTAGGAATACGCACAATCAACATGATGCTAGCCTTACTGAAAAATAAAATGTATATACGAGTAAATGGGTTGCAAATGATCAGATTTTATGAAGCTGTTGTTTTTGGGCAGTAGGCCTATTACCAAAAATAGCTGATGAGTTAGCACATTTATAATGACAGGGCTCTTTTCAGCTTTTGCAAATACTGTAGAACTTAGGGCAATCATTAAAAGTGCTACTTGATAAAAGTGGTCTCTGTGGTCAAGTGGTCGCACAGGTAAAAACTACCTACAACACAAGTGATGCACACTATGGGGGAATGGGAGAATGTATAAGTTACCCTTCATTTTTTTCGTCTTAAATAGAATCCTACATTATTGAATTTATAGGCACATTCTCTATCTCTTAACCCACACCTATGAATTATACTTAACTAATACAGTATTTTAGAATTAATTCTTGTATAATTTCACATATTGTTATCGGTAAATTAACAACCGCTGTCAAGTGCATTTATAACGAAAGTATACAAATCTAACAGAGCGGCACGAAATCCTAAATTCTGGTGCAAATTATTGGAAAATATACTGCGTATAAATCAAGTCTAAATAGTCATATATCATTTTTTACCAAGCTGTTGTTTAGGGCACTTTTGCCAAAAACCTCCCGGACTGAGTTAGCAGATATATTCAAGCACTTGGGGAGACAAGACATGAGATATGTCTCGTGCAAAACACTGACTCAATTTTAACAAAGTAGCAGCAAAGAGTATAAGCAAAGCAGCATGGGGTTGGAGGAAAGTGGAATGGGATGGGTGTGTTTTAGGTACAGTTTCGCAGTAGAGAGAATATGTGGAGGTTTACGTTATATCTAAAAGAGGGGTTGAGTTTAGTCTCTTCATCTCACATGGAAGAGACCAAGCAAGCCAAAGGGAGAAAGAGAGAGAAAGCAATGCATTAAATTAACTCCAACAGGGAACTAGCATGCGAGTCTGTCTTTGCTGTGCAAAGTGTTATATCGCCTGGATATGTGTATGTCTCCAACCTAAGCCACTTGCTGTGTCTGATGCTGGCCCACTCGCTCGCCTGCTCTTGTCCTGTTGCGAGAAAATTGTTTTCGTATATTCAACATACAAAATGCTAACATGCAAACTGTGCATAGGACGTTGAGTATAATATGGCAAGGGCACTCGTCCGGAATTCTGGAAGAGCCTACCACTATGGCTACTTTTCCTACAAGAGACGTTTGTTTGGCTTGCACGACCCTACTGTGTAAAGTATAATAATGGTATATGCTAACCCTCCCCCATCCCTACACTCTCCTACGTCCTACACTCTCTCAAGACTATAATTCATGCAAGCTCTCCTTGCTGGGTTGGCTAGCTATGCTGATAGAAATGGAAACTTTGTATACTTGTATATCATGAATGCCCTTCCTTTTACGTTGCAGGGGGTTTGTCTTGCAATGCCGCCACCCCTCTACATCCGGAAAGCTACAGGGGGCTGCAGATGAACTACTCTGCAACCTCAGAATTCACTTCCAACACTTAAACATGTGCTCACATAAGTGGCATACTCAAATTGCCCCCACCCAGCATACAACCTCCAGATTTGTGAGGATTTACTTCAAAGAGACGCTGATGGTTCAGAACAGACATGTGGTGAAGGAGGTTTTATCGAGTTCATATAAGAACAAGGGAGGATATCGTATGTATTCGCTTAAGAACTGGGGTGCAATCACAGTCCGATATTGGTATTTTCTTCTTTTTTTCTGCAACTCCGGATACATTGCAGCATACTGACTTATTTCTCCTCTTCTATCGTTGTTTCCTGATTTACTCGTCCGGGGCTTCTGAAATCTAAGATGATGTGTTTATAGTCTCAATCGAAAGGATGAGCCTCAGATACATCTGTCCGAAAAAAAGAAACGGTACACAATGGAGCGGGGAACAACCGACCGCCTAATTTTGCTTCGAAGTGTAAGAGCTATGTTAAAGGTAAAAAAAAAAAGGTAAAGGTATCCCCGTAATATGCCATGAAGGCACTTGGGGGGGCATGGAGGTAGAGCCCCATGCTTTCCATGACCTCGGCACTAGAATGAGGTGGTGCGGTCGGCACCACGCTCTGACCGCCTTTTACCCCCGGGAAAGACCCGGTACTCAATTTTATAGGAGGCTGAGTGAACCTCGGGGCCGTTCTGAAAGTTTGGCAACGAGAAAAAATCCTGTCATCACCTGGGATCGAGTAAGAGCTATGTTACGTGAAGAAAATAAAAACTATGCGGGACCTCCAATAATGCGTTTCTTACTGAGAAAAGTCTGCTGAGGACTTATATCGATCTCTAAAATAAATGATTTCAATCGGGTTGAATACACGAACTTCGAAGCCAATGAAAAGTATAGTAGCCACTAGATCACTCAAAAAAACTGTTTAACCTTACATACAATTATAGTTTCCTAATTTCATTCATTTCTTTATATAGGTTATAGTAGAGTTCCTATACTATAATTTTATAAAACTGGGACATTTCCAATTTTTTTACTTAAAAACCTGGGACATTTTGTAAAAAACGGGACACAATAAAAACTGCAAATTTTTAATAAATCCATCACATACGTCACAATCACATTTTAATCAAATTATAAAAATATATCCTAATGTCCACTCGGCTAAAATATAACTTGACAAGTATTGTGAACAAGAGTGAAGATAATATTTCAAGATGCATTGAAATACAGTATTTCTCAAATTTATGGACGTGGTTGACTATGTCTGACCGACCACCATGTGAAATGCAAAATCTAGAATTGCACAATGTAGGGCCTACAATTCACATTTTCATCCGCACCTTTGATGAATGGGGATTCTTTTCTGATGCTATCGTCTGTCCTGCACTTGCGTTTCGGCGTGATTAAAAACGGCACAAAATTATAATGCACTACACAACCTCAACTTTCGGCTATGATGCTATTGTATTGTATTGTATTTATTAACATTCCATGGTATTTATACATGCTTACAGCTAGAATATGGAACAAGTCAAAAAAACTTAATACTATTATAAAATCTTAATTTATAGTCACAGTCTAGATGAAATATATACAGACGAGATTTACAATATAGTCTACTAGTACAAAACAAAGTTTTAGTATCAATTTCATGAAGTGTTATTGAATGTCATGAATTCACACAGAATAGAAAGCGAGAGAAATTAGGTACTTCTTTAATATAATACAATATATACATTTGCAAATAAAAAGCTATAGGCTCTAAATCATTTCTGGCTTGCCAAAGTTCACAATAATATCATAATGTGAAGAGTAATACTCTAAGCATTTTTTCATTAAACTTTGAACCCCCTTCTTTGTTCTGTTTATTAGTACTATGTCATTGGCGTAGGCTAAAACCGATAAGAATTTGTCCCCAATTATACTCTATATGTGCTGCACCTGACTCTTTTCAGATTTTTTTCCAAGACGAAATTCAAAAGAAGTGTTGATAATTCACCACTTGTCATATGCCAGTACTAACATTAAAATTCTCTGATAATTGTCCTGAAATTTTGACTTCACAGTAGGAATCTTCTATGCACATCCTCTGGAGAATTCGTAATTAAACTAAAAACGGAAAATATTTATAAATAAAACTTAATCTATATAATTCTACCCTGATAAAATTCACAATACAGTCACTCTGGAAGAGACCTATTATAAAGAAACACAGGTAATATGCTAAATAATTGTTTGCTAGAACCCTATACACAGCAACATCAGTTTCAAGATCATTTGTCAATGTTTTTCAAAGAAGTTTTTAGTATCTTTACTGTTTACTAGCTGCTTTACTTTCTAACTTTTCTTTCAGTGTGATTTCTGCTGAAAAACAGTGTTGCTAACCTAGTTGCTAAATTATGTTTAGACAATACAGAAGTTTGATTAATTTTGTCGCTGAAAAGTTGTTACAAGTAGTCGGAACTAGCGATAAAGTCGCTAAATTGACATCACTGTTGCCAAAGATATTCCGTTCTGTGGAACAAGTGTTGTCGTATAATCTAGTTCAAAAAAAGGAATAACAGCAAGTATTTTTTTCTACCTCAGAAGTGATTTTTGGAATATAGTATTCCATGTTGCTGTTACTTTTTAGAACAATTCTAAACGTTTCTGTTACTTTTTAGAACAATTCTAAACAAGGAACTGTTCCAAAATAACTGAAGTTATTTCCCCCCCCACCACTTGTAGATGACGATAATCTTAGTGATGGTTACGTTGGTGATGAAGGTGGTGGTTCTCGAGTAATAATCAAATCTAGTTTGTTAAACATTTTTATTAACTCGGCTCTATAGCCAACTCTCCTGTAGGAAAAATTAAATCATACTTTGTCACAATTCTCGGACATTGTGCTAGTAACAGCTAAACTCTCTATATAAAACAACACTACTCAGATCCTTGAAGAGAGCATCAGAGTATGACCGAGAAAATTATGGTTCGATGAGGTGGAACGGGCTATTTGCCTATACTGTAAAATAGAAGAGATTTTTACTTAGGTACTGATACAGACCGACACAGTCAACGTGCTTATTCTAGGTTATTATATATAGGCCTAGAAGTATGAATGAAGGTTATTTTACTCTTTTTCAGACGTCTCTAGAGAGATGAAGACTGCACATCTCTAATATTAACTCTGAACGAGAATTATCTTATCTCAAAAACATATACATATGGGACCAACACATGTGTAGAATTGAAACTAATTGAAAAGGTTTGTATTGCTTCCACAGTACCAGATGATAACTGACGAAAACAGAATGACGATGAAAAGTTCGGGCACAGTGGAAGAAATCTCTCAGGAGGACGATGAAATATGAAGCCGGGCAAAGATGTTCCTTTCTCTGACAATAAACAGGCTGTCTCAACGATCTGGGAGCGTCCAGCAAGCTGAGTTAATCCGTACCAAATTCGGAGAAAGAGAAAAAAGGAAGAACATGATTCTCTTATTAAACTAGGTCGTACAGTCTGTCACTGATTGAAATATAGCTTATTCTGAGCGTGTGGAGGTCTAACTACGATTGTAGACAAGACAACCGTTACTTATAGCTACTCGTGTGTGTGTGTGTGTGTGTGTGTGTGTGTGTGTGTGTGTGTGTGTGTGTACGAAAGGACATCAGGAAGATCTTCTGCACTTGGAAGAAATTTGAAACACATTGGGTGAGGGATGTGATGAATTTTCTCAGAGATAAGACAGAAATAGCTCAGGTGGCTTTCTAACACTCATTAGATACTCCAGACCATCTTGATATGCTAACGGGTTACATTGGGCAAATCTAACTGACACATTCATGTGATGAATTTTCTCAGTGTGAATTTTCCTTTTCGGAGATATGACATAAATAACTCAGGTTGCTTCCTAACACTCATTAGATATTGCAAACCATCTTGATATGCTAACGGGTTACACTGGACAAACCTGACTGACACATTCATCAGAAAGTTTCTGTCAGTGAACTTCCCCGACTGACAATAGGAACACTCCCGTAAGCCACTCCGCGATTGGCGTCTGTGCATGGTTGAGAGTGTTCTACACTCAAAACTGATCTAGCTGGCTGATAGTTTTTATCCGATGTCACCGAAAGTCGCATATCACACTTGTGCTGTATGATGAATGCTGGTAGAGAAGAGAACCCCGCGAAAACATCCTACAATCATCTCTACAAAATATATCTCTCTAGTATACACTAGGGATCGAATCCAAAATTGCACAGAATGATACGATCGTCATCGATCATTAAGATGGTAGGCATAGGCCCTACTCAGTTTCTCTCCGAATGAACACCGGAAATTTATTTGTCAAGTGTGAAGACTATTGAAGTACCGTCAACGCGGGCTACTTTGACCCTTAAAGTGTTACTTGAACCCAGAAGAAAAAAATGTTTACTTACCATTGGAGTAACTTAGGTGAAAATATTTGTACAGATGAAAGTTTGCAGAGAAAAAAAACCACAACTTTCGACACCAAACTGTTATTTTACATCGACGAAAACAACATTTTTTTCTTCTGGGTTCAAATAACACCTTAAGGGTCTAAGTAGCCTGCGTTGACGGTATTCTAAAAGTCCAAATGATTTGCAGTGCTGGTCCCCTAGGTCGGTTCTTTAAATGGTTAATTACGTCACATCCTTTCTAATGTATTTTGTTTTTCATGCGAGAGGACGAAATTGTATTTTCCTGCAATAATTATGTCTCAATCGAGACGATCAGCATGGGTACCTCTCCGCAAAGGAGATTTGCCGGTATTTTTTACTTTGCCAGAAATCTTCACGTCCCATAAATGTCCGGTTCAAAACCCTAGTTTTACTTCCTTTTTAATAGAAATGTTCAGAATTTCCAAGATGAATCTGAATGTTCATATGTTCACAAGAATTTTTTTGAGTTAGAATACGTCTTTTCCCGCACTGAGTATGGGTATTCCGGGATCCACGGTGAACTAAAAAATGACAGAATTTCAAATCCTTACTGCAGCACTATAAGCCACAGCAGAATGTTAATGTTATTAGTAGTTAGACCATGAATCAATGTAACTTGTGTGACCACTCCCAATGACGCCACCTCCCTTCACTATGACATGGGGCGACGAAGTTATGTTACGTATTTATTAGCCATGCGAGGCGGCCTCTTTCGAAAGCAACTACAGATCTGTGCGATCACTGTAATTGCGAGTGCTGCAATATTAATATGATAATATACATGTGATTTACAATTTGAGTGAACCACCGTGAAAAATCTATTGAGTTGGGACTAATTTCGAATTGTCGCTTCATACGCAGAAAAAATATATTACATATCCTTAATTAATTACATTTCAGACCTTTACTGTGCACTTTTAAACCGAAACAGAAATAAAACATTGTAAGGAACACAATTAATAGTTCCATTTCCGAAACTGGGTAACGTATTCTGCGTGTCGGTGTATCTCTGATACGGCGTAGAGTTTTTTAATTCTCTTTTGGTCCTAAATCCATCCCTATAGTAGTTCCCATTTGTCACATTACACCCTCTGTAAATATTATATACATACTGTATGTCAGATCATTTTATTTGCACTTGTTCTTGAATGATGAAGGAGTGTTGTTAAATATTTTGAGTAAGACGCACTTTACAAAAGTTTTGAGATAGAAACTGTAGGCCTACGTTCTTACTTTCATCTTTCAGTAACTTTTGCGATATGTGAAGTTATTTAGGTGGCGCTTACGAAGTAGAGTTTCTTGTTGAGAAACGGGAGATGAAGGATGGCGGACAGACATCGCATCAATTATTGCTGCATACCATCACGTCAGCAATGACGTCATGAAGGTCAATCCAATTAACAGGATGAGTCAACAACACCAGGTCTCGTTACAAACATACGCAGCCGTGCCGAGAGTTTCAAGAACCCAATTTCCTACTTTTCAACACTGGAGATGTCTTACTTCAACCAAATATTTTGGTTATTTAGAAAGGATCTTGTCGGTCAGATTTCTTTTCCAAGAGATGACGAATGATTTTTTTTAAATATAGACAGCACACTAAAGTACAGTATATAAGGAACAAAATAAACCTTTACAAAAAAATTTTAGTAACAGTAAGGAGACGTTACAGACGGCCGAGATTGAGATTTACAGAAATTATGGTGTAAGAAGTTAATATTTAGCTGAAAGATTGAAATAATATTTCTTTAAACAAGACAATGGCTAGCTCCGAAACAAATTATCACTAAGTTAATTATACGCAAAAAACGAAACCAGAAATGCAGGATATCTGAACAGCGGTTGGAGTCGCAAAGAGAAAGAGAAGATGAACGAGGAGCAGAAACAGAAGAAGATGAATAGGGAGGAACAGAGATGATGAATGAGAAAACGTGGAGACGTATGAGCAGAAAGAGCAGACGGAGGAGGAGAAAGAGCAGACGGAGGACGAGAAAGAGCAGACGGATGAGGAGAAAGAGCAGACAGATGAGAAGAAGGAGCAAGACGGAAGGAGAAAGGGAACACGGATGAAAAGGACGAGAAAAGATAGCAAGGAGAAACAGAAAACGGATAAGGAGAAAGACAACGCGGATGAGGAGAAAGAGAACACGGATAAGGAGGAAGAGAAGACGAATGATGAGGAGAAAGAGCAGACTGAACTGCAAATGCCTTTTCATTGGTTCAACCATGCATAACAAATCATTTCCTCTTACAAAAATGGGGTATTCATATGTGCTAAACTTCAAAATAATTCGCAAAGAAAAGCACAAAAAATTCTGCAAATAATAATTAATTTCTCCGAAGCTTAAAAGTCTCAGAACGTTTTGAGCATCCCACTTAATTCATCTCTTTATTCTATACAAGAAACAAAATTTAATAGAACCTATATGTATATAATTGATATTTCGTTCTTATTTCAAATAAAGATCTAAATCTATTAAGTTTACCACAATTATATTTTATTGTGCACTATTCCCGGATAAATTGACTCCAAGATACTGAATACGAACAAAATCCGACCAATAGCTTACAAGAAAGTATTAGGTGAATGTAGGTTAAATGGGTGCGTCTTCTTGCTTATCAAGTAATGTATAGTCTTAATTATTAACTATGTCACATTTATTGAATTGGATTAACGTTTTCGGCAATTATTTGCCATCATCAGATCATCATACGTATCATGTTATACATACTGAATACTGAAATACAAAATTAAGTGGAATGAAGTAATATTCGGACAAACAAACATGCTTACCACTTGACTAGATAAATGTTACATTATAATTAGACGTGCACTGACTCAGCTGTTTACATGAACCATATCATAATGTTAAGATTAGACACAAATGGAATTATGACGTGCAATAGTTACATATATTATTGAATATTCATGAGGAAGTATTGTGTTCCATATAATACGTAAATTAAACTAGCAGTTTACGAACATGCTTGATGCTAAATGATTACTCTTTTTGAAAAATTATGCTATGGAGGAATACAGTACATGTACATATGTCAAGATATCACCCTGTGGTATTGCATTTTTTTCATAAATGTTAAAGAATGAGCACAGAATTAAATGTGAAAATAAAATGACAATATGCTATTGACTCTTCATGTAGAAAATATTATGTTCCGTATGTTATGTAAGTTGAAAACAAGTAAATTAAGAGCATGCTTGATACAAATGATTGCTGTGTGTTAAAAGTCTTGCTGTTAAAACAGCATTTACATATTCTAGTAGTTACCCATGGTAGCTTGAATGAGAATTAAAATAGTGATAAATATTTAGGGCCATATTCACAGACATTCTTAGCGCGGGCTTCCAGTGGATGATCAGCAAACTAACGTTTTTCGTATTCATAAACCAGTGTTAGTGATATGATATGAATCCCGTACAAGTAATCTCTCGATAGCCGGGGCTAGTTTAGCATGCTCGTAGCGCGGGCTAGCGAAATGTCTATGAATAGCACCCTTAAATGTTAAATAAATATTTAAAATACAGCTGAGGTAGGTTAAATATGATACAAACTGCTGTACACACATAGACAGACTGCGATCCTAAACTCTATTTGGATACGAGGGGGTCAGAAGTAAAATGATATAAACGCACTTTAGTTACGTTTGAGAAAATGTGATTGAAAATGTTTAAGTTTTCGTAAATTACGTGAAGTTTTAATTTTGAATTTTAATGTGTGATGTCGTTAAAAACTACATTCCTTTGCCATTAAAACTGTTTATGCGTTACCTTACTCTGGATGCATTAAACTCATTTCTTAGAAATGTCACTTGTATCCCTTTGCTTCTGATTCCCTCATGAGTAATCCTGAAAACGTGAATTTCCATGAAAATCTTGAAATTTTTTATAGCAACTCAATATTTTTTCCAGCGAGAAAGTAGATACTTATATTAAGTGTATCAATGCAATGCGACGGCTCAGAGTGTGCCTTAGTATAATCACGAATTACATGGTGGGAAGTCTAATTGAGAAAATATCTAGGTAGATGAGGATGCTAGTGTTGCTATTAAAGTGATACGATAAACTCTAGGTATTGTATCATGTCAGATCAGAACAGCTTATAAATTTTGTCAAAAGCTGGACAAAACTATAAGTGATGTACTGATCATATTGCAAAAAGTGTATTGTCATGAAACCATGGACAATAACCCATCGTTTGAATAAAATTGCATAAACGTTTTTCGAAAACGAGAGTTAGTCTGGATTACGATGCATAGGGAGTTATCACTGGTTTAGTCCAGGGATATAGAACTGGCGCAGAGGGTTGGTTCCCAGTCCACATCCACTGGCACTGAATAACATCACTGTGCCCCGTACGCAATCACATAACACAGACCCTGAATACAAATTCCTCCCCTACAAAGTCAATGACGCGGGGATAGAAGGAAGGGATGAGTGACGTTTCCGATGAGTGACGCAACGCCACAATTGCCGCCCAGTTCTGCAAGCCTGGCTTTAGTCTAAGGCAGTGGTTCCCAAACTTTCTGAAGGCGACAAACTATCGTATCGGTTGTTGACCCCATTCGAAAAATACATATCCCTGTAAAATTACAAACAATTTTAATCAAAACCAGTGTAAACCATTCAAAGTACGATTTTAAACAACAGCTTTTTGAGAAACTCGAAACAATTACGACAGTCACAGATGGATAGGCTATTGAATCCGCTTTCAGAGAGTTGCATTCAACTGGATATAATTCTAAAAATATAAGGAAAAAACTCATTGAATTACATATCTAATGGACTTTTTTTCGCAGAGCACAGATCAGTTTTGTATCAAAGATATATCTCGAGCTTGCAAAAGACGTTCTTAAACTTTTAACATTTGCAACCTCGTATTTATGCAAAATAATTTCTCGTCTAGGATTGCCATCAAAATATAACCGAAAAAAATCTTTTTGAACTTGAAAATAATATCGCTGTATGTATCGAATACCTAGTCCAGATTTGAAAGACTACTGTCTGAAAAACAGGCACATTTATCACATTATTTTCTTTTTACTTTATAACTACTGAAAATTTTATTATTTTCATGTTAAACGTTGTTTATGTTTATATTTCTAAATACAAAATAAATGTATGTTAATAAAGCTTTTTTGTTTTATTTTTTAAACCATTTCGCGACCATCCTTATCTCTTTACACAACCCTCAAGGGGTTGCGACCCCCCCCCCTTTCGGAACCACTGCTCTAAGATCTTCCGACGATGATGAGAAAAGTCTTTCAGTAGTTTTCATCAATTTGTATCAGCGCTGACAGAATTGGGAGATTTCTTAGAATGTAGAAGTGTATGACGTTCTACGTCTACAACTATATTACTGTAATCGAAGTCTACAAATTTACTGACTACCATGAAATAAATAAAGACAGTAAAGGTAAAGGTAACCCTTGACGTCGTGCGTATTATGGGAAACACGGAGTTATATAAAGAGCTCACTTCGTTCATCTCTGGTCGGCCTGGGTAGCGTAGTCGGTATAGAGCTGGTCATCTATGCTCGAGGTTGCGGGTTCGATCCCGACCCAGGTCGATGGCATTTAAGTGTGCTTAAATGCGACAGGCTCATGTCAGTAGATTTACTGGCATGTAAAAGACAGTGGCGGCTGATTGAGGCAAGTGAGGCCGGGCATCAGTCACTTGGCTTAACAGAAATCAAATGTTGTGTTTTTATATAATGTATTAGTTATTTGAATGAAGCATCGCTGTAGAAGCATTTTAAAACTTTGTGATGTATACAGACTTGTTTTGCAGTAAAATTTACTCCTGAGGCCAGAATCGCTCGTGCCGGGTCTGGCTTGTGGTGTATATAGACCTGTTTTGCAGTAAAATTTGTTTCTGAGGCCAGAATCGTTCGTGCCGGGTCTGTCTTCTGAATTTGTTGTATTTTCGCGGGGTTTGAGCTTGTGCTTAAAACGTTGTAGCCGAGGCACAATTCGTCTGGCCTCGTGGTCTGGTCAGGTTTCACTCCTCACATCCATGGGTAGAGTGGGGTGGGAATAGAAATGGTGACTTGTCTTCCTAAATAGGTCATAAATAACACAAATTCCAGCTCTTTGGCAGGCAGAGACCCACACTATTCCCTCCCCTTATGTCTCAGTTTATGACTTAAGCGAGGGTGTTGTACTATTGTAATTCGTAGTACAGTAGTGAATCTGGGCCAGTGTTGTTATGTATTTCGGGAAAATATAAACAGAAACAAATGCGAGAAATAATCCTGGTGTAGTTAAGTCATTGTTAGAGTGTCCTTTTCCAAGAAGAAATAATATTGAAAGAAAGGAAGTTTTAAATAAAGAGAGAGCCTACCGAGATACCTACGACATCGCTGACAATTTTTCTGACAGTTAATCTTAAAACGCGAGTTTCTATTGCATACTGGTATGGGCAACATAAATGGTTAAGTGGTAATGTGGTGTAAAATAAACTTCTCTGTTGGCCTGGTTCGTTGCTGTCAAGGGGAAAAAATAAAAAGAACAGAAAGGAGGGGATTTTCAACACATAATGTGGGTTGCTTCATCACACTGAAACAATCACTGAAACTCACAGCATAACAGCCTATTTGGTGAGTGACATTATTTTTCATCAATAGTAGGCTAATAATAATAATAATAATAATAATAATAATAATAATAATAATAATAATAATAATAATAATAATAATACAGTAATCATGATATTAATAATATAACAATAATTAATATCATAAATAAACATTTCCTATCGGAGGCACTTAAACTAGTTGCATCTGGCCTCACCGAGGATTTCGATCACCGGCCGCTACTGGTAAAAGAACTCCTGCGGGACAAAATTCCGGTACATCCATGACGCCGATATATTTTATTTTATTGGGTTATTTTAAGACGCTGTATCAACATCTAGGTTATTTAGCGTCTGAATGAAATGAAGGTGATAATGCCGGTGAAATGAATCTGGGGTCCAGCACCGAAAGTTACCCAGTATTTGCTCCTACTGGGTTGAGGGAAAACCCCGGAAAAAACCTCAACCAGGTAACTTGCCCCGACCGGGATTCGAACCCGGGCCACCTGGTTTCGCGGCCAGACGCGCTGACCGTTACTCCACAGGTGTGGACTCGACGCTGATATAACCTCGGCAGTTGTGAGCGTCGTTAAATAAACCCTAATTTAAATTTTACATTTTTTCCCCTCATCTGGGCACGAAAAGAAGTTAATATTGTCAGCGCCACGCTACAGCAACCTTTTACCTCCGCAAAGAACCGATACTCAATTGTGCACCATGGAGAAGTTCTGCAAGTTATGGTAATGACTCAATGAGAAAAATCCCGCCATTCCCCGGATGTGAACCCGTAACTTTCCGGTCCGTAGTCAGTTGCTCTACCCACTGTACTACATCGGCTCCAGAAGAAGACGGTGGGGATGTTTAAATATCGGGTCTTCAACAAAAGAATTTTAATTCACATTCCACTGCCAGATGGCATTAGATGATTATTTATGAACGTCAAGTGAAGTTATGTGCGTTCATAATATATAGGCTAACTAGCTTTCTTTTAGTCGCGTTTGTTTAAGAATTCCGATTCTGTAAACATATTACAGCTTTTCACTCAAATTCCACCTCTGGTATTCTTACAACAAACACTGCATTATCAACTGTCACTGAAAGCATTAATTAATCACGCCAACGCTTTGTAATGTGTGGTTACTTATTTATTATTTTATCTAAGGACTCTTTCAAATACGGAGGTTAATTTCTTTCCTTATGAAGAAACGTAACTGGATTACAGTAAAAACGGTTTTGAAATAAAGTAATCCTGATATACTTTGAGATGCCTACTAAATATGGGCAATATCCATCCAATACACCATCCAATAGTTTAGCAAAAATCGCAGCTTAAAGACATGTGAATAGACGGAACACTCAAAACCACTCACTAACGTGAAACGTTTATGTCCGAGGATCAATACATTGGAAAAAAAAATGTTTCGGAAATTTCAGCACCCGATGTCAGTTACTTAGCTACAACAATGACTTAAGTCACACTACTCTAACATTAACTTACTTGCTTAGAAACGGGTCCAGATTCTTGCACTGTTTGCAAGAAGGATAAACTTAGGTCTACTTTCTTGTATGCATTATATTTTTTTACTTATCTGATCATAGACCCTTACTAACAGTTCGTCAACAAACCAAGTGATGAAATACAGTAATTACATTGGAAATACTTGTACAGATATAGGCCTATGGCATATTATATTCAATAAAAAATAAAATAAAAATAACTATTAATAATGCAATGCATAAATTGCATTACATTTATTTCACTCTTAATCATATTCAAAATCCTGATAAGAATCAATTCCTTAAAAATCTAAATATCGCAATAATACCTAATCAGAAGTATAAAAGTTTCACGCATTTACAGAGATCCTATGAATCTCTCCTGTCATTTTATTCTGTATCATGAATGTTTAAAAACGTGCATTTTCACGAATATCTGTAATAAATATTTAGCAGCACCACAATATTTTCTTTTATATAACTCATATAAAGAGAAAGTAAAAATGGATATAGAAGTAATCGATTTTAGAATTCTTGTATACTATTTATCAGACTATGACGTAGGCTGACTAATGTATGTATGCTGCAACTAATTACACACACTACTGTATATTTAACAAACCTAGCGACAGTGCTGATTTCTTTTTATCATAAAAATCGTAATAAGTTTATATTACAGGCACACAATCATGTTACAAGACGAAATAACAATTCAACATTAGTAGAACCTAAATGTTTCACATCTGCTGATCTAAAGCATAGCATTAATTTTGGCCCTCGGTTGTATAATTCTTTAGCTAAATTACACCCAGAACTTCTAATATGTAACGCACTAACAATAAAATTAGAAACGTGTTAATGTCTTCAATATGATTAAATAAATTTATAGCTTAATTGTATGAATTAATCAGCCTATATCATATTTGTATTCTATAATTTTCATAAATTGTCCTGTCAGATTAAATAAATAAATAAATAAATAAATAAATAAATAAATAAATAAATAAATAAATAAATAAGTAAATAAGTAAATCAACAAATAAGCAAATAAATAAATAAGTAAA